>NW_026266537.1:0-25000 GCF_025860055.1 Xyrauchen texanus
TATATGAAAATCTCCCTCCTTATATCAGTTGTACAGTGCTTACAATGATCATTTCAAATACGATTTAAAGGAGAAAATTGTTTAGGTTTTTTTTCACTTGTTTTATTAGATATTACACATAATTCCATTCTTATATAACCTGATGTCCTTACTGCGCCACATCCACCTCAAAGAGGAGATTTTAACTTTTTCTAAAGTGTTGAAAAAAGTGATGAAAAAAGAATGGAGATGGCAACATTGCCCAATCTGTTTTTAGACACATAGCTCCCTCTATTGGTAATTTTGTCACTTTTTTTTAAATGAACTTCAAATTATTGTGCAAACTACACAGCTATTTCTGGTCTCTCTTTTTTTTTTTTTTTTTTTTGTATAGGTTAATGGTTCAAAAAATACTACGTGTAAAAAAAGAATCTTGCTCCAATCAATACATTGTATTTGATATTTCTTTCTCCAGTATAGGGATCACCAATAGAGGGGACTGTAATCTTGCTATATATCTACAGAAAGTTTGATCATTTTAACAGTCTTAATTGTGTTTGAGAACTGGCGAAGTGCCGATCAGTTTTAAAAATCAGGTGAAGTTTATGCCAAGTGTGAATATAGGAGAAATCAAATTACTTCAAATGCTTTAAGGATCAGTTTATTGGTGTGTAAATCAGTTTAAAAAACACTGGAACTCAAAGTTACAAAATTCATGAAATAACAATACCTTGTCTAAAACCAAATGCAATCAATAATGTGAGCACACACACACACACACAGTTCAGATAAACTTGTGTCCTGGTAACGATGTCAAAACAGTATCCATCACTTGGATGAAAGATTTTAAATGTACATTTAGGCAGTAGTAACTTTTCACCCAGTTGCCACTCTTTAGGTGTACCATATTTCAACCATATCTAAAGTGGATTCTGGGGCAAACAATACCCTGACAGAAATTAAATAGAACTTGAAGTGCAATTCAAAACTTAAAGGAATAGTTCACACAAAAATGATAATTCTCTCATTTATGCACCCTTATGCCATCCCATATGTTTTTGACTCATTCTCTAAAAATTAATCTAGCTTTCTCTGCAGAACACAAATTATGATTTTTAGAAGTCTGTAGATTGCATATGAATGGGTGCCAAAATATTACTGCTCAAAATGCAAATAAAGGCATCATTAAATCCAGACTCCAGATGCGATTTGATAGGTGTGGGTGAGAAACAGAACAATATTTAAAGTAATTTTGTGCTTGAAATTCTTCTCCTTGCCCAGCAGGGGATGATATGCATGAAGAATGTGAATGACCAAAAACAAAAGAAGAATGTGAAAGTGATCGGTTTCTCACCACACATATTATATAGCTTCTGAAGACATTGAGTTGTATGGATTACTTTTATGCTGACTTGAGTGATTTTTGGAGCTTCTAAATTTTGGCACCCATTCACTTGCTTTGTATGGACCAAAAGAGAAATTCTTCCAAAAATCTTAATTTGTATTCAGCAAATGAAAGAAAGTTATACAAATCTGGGGTGGCATGAGAGTGAGTAAATTATAAGAGAATTGAATTTCGGGGTGAACTAACCCTTAAGTCTATTGGTGTAAAACATTAGTAGAAATTCTCAACTATAGATCCCAAACACCACATCCATATTTCAATAGCTACATTTCAACTCACGAAAACTCATGACCTAAAATTTTTTTCTCCAACACTACAAACTAGTTCTAATTAATGGGCCACAAATACATATAACCTGCCGATAGTCCTCCTGAAATAGTCCTCAAATAAATAAAAAAAGGACATTGTAAGGCTCTAAGAAGAAAGCTCTGAATAGCCATTAGAAAAAAAATATAGAACAATATATACAATATATATAAAGATACATATAAAGAAATGAAGAATACGGAGGCCCCATTTAGAATATGTACATCCAAAGTTTAAAGGCTATGTAACAATAGTTTGCAATTAGGTACCATGACATTCATTTTAAATGATTGTTAAAAACTTTTTTTTTTGGAGATACAAGATAAAAAATAGCATTGGAGATGGAAGCGTTAGAACTAGAATCGGTTATGAAGATGATTAGTAAGATCATAAGGAAAATGCAAAAATCCACCTTTTACAAGTCAACACTATTGGCCTTAATATGCTCTGCTTCACCTGTTAAACTTTTGAACAAGCTTTCTCCCCTGTTTTTCATTGTCCAAGTATAACACCTTTTGAATATCCTGAAAAACTCACTGTTCAGAGACAAATTGATGAGCTTCAACTTTGAAAAAGCATCATACAGAACAAAGCAACTTACACCATAAAGAATTAGCAGTAATAATTGCAATACTGTTAAATGTGTCATGGTGGCCAGGCTTCAGCTCCTAAATAGGTCTCATTTAACTCTGAATATCAACATGTGTTTTGAGGATCAATATTGATCCACAAGCATGTTCTAGTCTAGGTCTAGGGAGGCCCCAATTCAGGATGGATTGGAACCACTCCAGTCCAACAACGGGACAAGCACTTGCCCACTCTCAAGATCATAATGGCCCCTCTTCCCAAAGGTTGCACCCTAGCATTAGCCCAGTCCACAAGAGAATCATTGTTAGCTTTACAAGAGAAAGACATATTTGTGGTCATAGACCATATTGCTTGTGTTGTAGTACTGATACTTATTCAACTAGCTCTGCTTGAACATGAATATGAGGCACATGAGAAATTGCAGAGGACACGTGCCAGGATAGAGACTGACTTGTGTACAAACAGAATGTTGTTTTCAAAACAATAAGGAGAATAGGAAAGTTTCTGTAACAGGCTTCAAAATGGGCAAGGTGGCAGCAGGACCCGACAGAACAGTCAACATATCTTTAATGACATAAATCAACTTAAAGCGACTGTGTGTCTCTCGCTCTATCTCTCACAAACTGGTGCCTCAGGCTTGTCTTTTCCCCCCTCCCGGCTGATTAGGAAAATTCTGTGTCAGGTGTGCATCCTCACGATCTGGCCACGCCCACCTCCTCGTCACAGTTCCCTATTGTACTCAATAAATATTCTAACTTCAATGTGATTTGGATCAAACTCTGATGAGGGCAGATGGATCTTGGCTGGTGAAGTACTCTGTGGTGTATAATAGCATTATGCCAAACATTATTCCATTACATGACATTCAGCCAAGCAGTTCAGTAGAGAATGAAAAAGAGCAGCATTTAACTCCCACTTAACAGGAAGTGTTCAATGTCTTCCTGGACACAAGCAATGAGTGAAAGTATATTACAACATTACACAATATACCAATACTGGCCTTAATACCCAATATTATAATACTGACCGACCAGAAGAATGTTAGGTTTTGGCACTGTAGTGCAATGAACACATTCAGAACTGCTGTGAAGACTCTAAAATGAGCAAAGGGTTAGAAAACTGCAAAACATGCAAAGTATGCTGAACCATGGCAGTGTGTTACTATTAAAAAGGAGTGACACAAGGAGTACGAGTTGGGAATAAGGGAGGTGGAGGGAATAATAGGCTTTGGCATGTTCTTACTTTACACTCGCAACTAAGCTGCTGACACATGAATGGATGAATGTACATTCAAGACATAATTCAGCCCTATCATTGCTGTTCTTCAACTTTTACTAGGTGCTTCAGTGTAAACTACATTTTATTTTTGCAAATCACTGTACTGAATTAATCAAAACATTTCATTCCCTACAAAAAAATGTATTTGTAAAATTTGGCCAAAAATAAAGTTCCAAACTTAAGTTTGGGAGGAGCTTGTTCATCTGGCCTGCCAATCATATCCCAAGGATAAACAAGCGGATGCTTCCCACACAACAGTAACAATATTTCCGGCATCCCTCCACATCCCCTCTTTTACAGTATATTTCAAAACACCTATACCAATTATTTCAAATTTGTTCTGGTTTTAGTCTTTTACCTTAATGTGCTCCAGGACTAACTAAACCATTATTATAGGCTACTTTTGTCATAAATATAGAGTTGGCTTGGAAGAGAATTTTTGGATGATCTAGCCAAATTTTTTTAAAGCCATAGTATAATATAATAAATTCATATTCATATGACAATCAACAATATTTTAGTTCATAATATCTTACAAAAATGAATAGTTGCAATAAACAAGAAAGGTACACAATTTAAAACATATATGCTATACACCCTGATACAATATCCAGAGATCAATTTTCTTCCCCCCAAAATATTTTAGTACCTGAATTTTCAGTAAATAATGCAGACATCAAACCAAACCAGGGTGGAACGCCAAATGTAAAATCTGAGCTCCATATACTAGCAGTCACTTCAAGATAGTACTTCATACTTCAAGACATCTTATTTTACATAATTTCATTCGGATTTAGACATTTGTTTGAAATGATTAAGCAAGCCAACTTCATCTCCTTTCCTGAGTTTCGGATCAATTTTGAAACTACACTGCAAGACTACAAGCATGCATACACTGGCAGTGTTTATTTGGAGCAGCTAAATCCCAGTGGTGCATTGTACTGCCAAAGAGTGCATTACAAATTGAGCAATCCCTGAAAAATTACAGAAACTAAAAAACAAATCAGCTACAATGTTTAGCGAAGACACTTCAAATTCTCAAGAAGTGGTAAACATTTGATTTTACAATCTTTGACCAACCTGTTATGATACAATACTCAGAAGTTAGAGGGAGAAATGATGAAAAATGCAGAAGATGTTGATGCCTTGTGTGACCGGCAGACCAGAGGCCTTCGCTGCTTGTGGCAAGTGCTCAGGTGGGCATAGTCACCTGTGCAAAGTCCTTTCTGGAGTGTGCTCAGATTGCTTGGTTAGCCCAGCTTAGTGATCTGAAGACTCCCATCTATCCTGATCCTATCAATGGCCAGCAAAGGCTTTACTTTGTGATAAAAGTCAAACAGCTGGTGTCCGTCTACAAAGATCCTAAACCGCTGGTGTTCACAATGGATCTCAATCTGTTTAAGAAAAGAAGATAAACAAAGGAAGTTTGAGTTTTTATTTTAAGAGTGATAGGAGATTAAAAGGATCCTTTATCAGTCACTGAGACGCATTGTAGAGAGTGTTGAAAGGAAGAACTTGCATGACTGCTTATCTCAGCTCAACATTAGGAAACAGTTGAGGATTGATCTGGTACTGAAATGACCAATTCAGCCCCATTTACAATCAATAACCACTCATTATCTCTCAGCATCTTTGCCCACTGTGGTCATACAACTCTCTGCCATATGGAGTATTTCTGTAATTGGATATTACGAAGGAATAAACCTTTTTTACAATACACCCTCAAGACAACAGTACGTATTACTGTAAATGAAATAAAAAAAAAACATTAAAAAAAGTTAGTTATGCCATGCATTTACAAAACCATGCTCACTCCTGTAAGATGCTCAGATTTTCTCAAAGAAACATCTACAACTCACTCTCTAAAATAAATTTGTTCTATTCTAAAGAGCATAATCAATACAGCGAAATAAATTTCATCCCTTCATTCTAATGTTTTTGCATTTATTGAGCGCTCAATAGAGACTTGTAAACAGAAATCCCTTTGGATTTGTGAAGGGGAGATGTTTAGTTAGTATTTAAAGTAATTTAAGACACATGAAGATGGTAAATTATTATATGACATCATTCAAGAGCAACCATTTAAAGAGAATGCAACTTTTTGAGTGCTGGGCTTTGCGACAGAAGTATCTCAGACAAATGATTAATTTCTGTTCCTCTGAGGAACTTGATAGGAAGTTGAGCATGTACACAGTGGTATCAAATTGTAGGCCAACCCAGCAGGCAATTTTGCCATAGGTTACTATTTAGCAACTTTTAAAAATCTGAACATTTTGAAAATGTATTTTATGTTGTAGAACTGTTATTCTAACATTCCAGAGGGAACTCCAGGCTAGAAAATGCTAATACTCATCCTGGTTTTAGGACTACAACTTGAGCAGCTCTATATAGGCTATACTGGTTACAAAATATAAAGTTAAAATAATACAGAAGGTGTACTGCAGTTAAACACACAATCTTTTTCAGGACTCATGGGGATTGAGCTGATTAGAGATTCAAGCATGTGGATGTCCTCATTACCCTGAATGCCTGGTCTGGGATGAAGGGGAAGTAAGCTATGGTTGCCTCCTCCTCACTCCATTTCCCTGAAACCTTTGCATTCCTCAGGAACTGCCTGTCAGTGAATCGTGCACGGAGTTTGAGGGCCACATCAGCAACCTCATCATCATCCTTGTCACCAGCATGGCCAGACATCAAACTGATGTCAAAGCTGTGGAGAGAAAAAAAAAATTGCATGTAAACCCTGTTGAGCCCAGCATATGTTTGTCCATACAATGCAAGTAAACTGGTGCCATCAGGCTGCTTGACGGTCTAAAAAGCATATTAGGGCAGCATACAAGTAATCCACATGACTACAGTCGATCAATTAATGTCTTCTGAACCAAATTGATACATTTTGTGTAAAAAAATACATAGGAAATTAAAAATGTATTAGCGCACGCACGCACAAGCTTTCAGTATTTTTAGATGAAAGCAACGTCATAATAGTTTATATTATGTTCATTATTTACCCAATATTGGTATTGTTTTCTGCCCTTAAAATGTACTTGATGTCTCAATGTTTTGAATTATAAACTTTGGCCTTGCACTCTCACTGCGGTTAGATATAATGTTTATTTTATTTATGTTATGTTTAATGCACTTTTTAAAAATGTAATAAAAACCTTTTTGTTTTACTCTTTGTTAGTATTAAAGATAAATAAAATTAGGTTGAAAGTAATCCCAAAGTGATCGGATTAGATTACCCCCAAATTTAATCTAAGAGAATACATTACTGACTGCATTTTTTGTCATGTGAACTGTAATCGGGTACTGATTACAAATTAAAAGTTATTCACCCAGCACTGCTACAATCCTGGATTTTTCTACATCTATCTGTCTTATGTGTGTCTGTGTACGCATTTCTTTAATTAAATAGCTCACCGTATCCCTACTCAGCTTTTATTTTGGAGTTGATTGCAAGCTAAATGAGCCCCGTTGTATGCCATCTAACTTGTATAACCAATTGCCTGCACCACTTTTATGATGAATCATTTGATTCACCACAGATAAATAGTTATTTGAATGAGTGTTTCCAAGGACACACCCTATGCTCTCATCGCTTTGAGATTTGTCTCTTTGACAGCCATTGTAAACACCCATCAACAGTCAGCAGACACATGTAGTGCATCTGAAGCAGAGCTCTAGCCAATGCAAGGAATCTCGTAAAACTCAGTGGCAGCATAAACAGTACTACTGCTCAAAATTCTGTCTAGGTAGGTAGCTCACAAGGTTAAGTCTCCCAGCGAACTGTCAAATTATGGACAAATAAAACAAACTCAAAAATATCTGTATTCATTCGTTCAATTTTATGATAACCAATCCCATGCCAATGCAAGCCTACCTGTCTGGCTCTGGATCAACGATTCCCATGACAATGATCTTCTTCCCAGGCCTCATCCCACCTTTGATCCGTCCACTGAAAGGAACTGTCTAGAATGTTAGATTGGGGAGAGAAACCGTAAATCACACAGTAGACGTCAGCACAAGCCAACAACGACGTTTTTGAAAGAGACTCTACCAGAATGCGCGAGATGTCTTCTTTATAGGGAGAGAGAAGTCCAGCATCTCCGAATGAATTGTTAAGGTGAAGATCATCTTCGGTGTTCTTCCATAATCAAACAGAAGAAAGGCAAGCTTTATAAGTATAATGCACGTTTAATTCACTTAAGATGAAGCGTGCTGCTATGTTGGCAATATAATTAGTTAAGATACAGATTTTTAACAATACATCGACATGCCTTCACCGCATCTTTCCGAAAATAGATTTAAGAGAAGTAATAGGTTCACGCAGCTAAAACAGGGGCTGAAAAAATATTGTCTGTTGCGATGCTCCACGTCTGCAGTGCACTTAAATAAATCGTTGAGAATTGTAACTGAAGTAATTGAGGGAGAGAGAGAGGAACAAGTCAAACCTCTCGTGTGATGGATACAGATTTACTATTGCCGTTTTATATTAGAGACCCTTCATAATGACTCTAATATCTACATTATAATACCAGCGCGCGAACATGGAACTCTGCAACATTGTATAATTTCAACGGTATTATTTGTTACTTACTATCGCATCCTTTTCTATGCTCGCCACCGCCATCTTGAACAGAATAACTTAAAATGCTAATCAAAGGCAGTCCAGCACAGGAATTTGTCAGTGTCGTGGCAGATTAGAGAAGGAGATGCAATAATAAGGTGTCTAAATTCAAGTAAAATAAAAAAAAATAGTAACCTAAACAGAAGTCTTCTCTTAAAGAAATAAACAACTCTATTGTCCACCTCGAGTGAAATAAATTATGCTGACGCGGATTCTTGTACGGATGGAGGATAATCCAGCCCCCAGTTGAACCTAATCTGCCCATCTTTTATCGGATCTCTTAATTTCCACCGTTAATAATAATTGGCCACAATTGTAGCTTTTATGTTGTAGTGACTGTGACATACATAATTCACCTTTGTGTTAAATTTAGTTCTATACATTGTTGGTGATAAATGCAGTAGGCCTACTTTGTTCTTAGCGTTTTTCCTCATAACTGTTCAGGGATCGTGGTCCCTTTAAATGTTCTGTATGGGTGATGACGTAGGACGCTTGTCGGCGCCTTTTGTCTAAATAAACGACACACGTATTTGTGTGCTCAAAGTGCGAAGTTGTCTCTTGCAAGTTACTGCAATTTCCACAATGTATTATAATCTGGCCATTTGCTTGCCTAAAGTGAGGTTAATTTCGCTGGAATTTGTAATATATTTAGTAGTTTTCCAGTATTGTTTAAAATACTTATGGAACGTTTGTTGGAAAATAAATTCTGTACGCTATTTTCTTTTGCATTTTGGTTCATTTAGAGGGAAATAATTCAGTGCAATATTTTTCGAATCTTTGGAATGAATGTGCGCTGCCAATGGGCGGGGAGAGGGAGACCTCTAGTGGTACAACAGCAAAAGTGACGATGTGTTCACGATTTAAGGAACTCTCATATGACTTAAATCCGTGGCTTATTAAATCATTCTCTACATGTTACTATATAAAATCTAGAGTAATGGATCTATGATATGTTTAATGTAAATATATTTGGGAGATTTAACCAGTAATATTGTAATATAATGTAGAAAAATTAAAGGAATAGTTCATCCAAAAAATACTAATTCTATCATCATTTACTCACCCTCTTGTTATTGAAAATCTATAAGACTTAATTTCTTCTGTGGAACAGAAAATGAGCAAATGTTATCCTCAGACATCATTTACTTATACTGTACTGTGCAAAAGTTTTAGGCACTTGTGAAAATTGTTCCATTGTGAGGATGTCTTCAAAAATAATGTAATTTATAGTTTTCATTTATCACTTAACATCATACAAAGTCCAGTAAACATAAAAAAAGCCAAATCAATATTATGTGTGACCACCTTTGCCTTTAAAACAGCACCAATTCTCCTAGGTACACCTGGACAGTTTTTCTTGGTTGTTGGCAGATAGGATGTTGTTCGATACAGTTCTTCTATCTATTTAGGTTGTCTCAATTGCTTCTTTCTCTTTATATAATCTCAGACTGACACAATGTTCAGTGGGGGGCTTTGTGGGGACCATGCTATCTGTTGCAGGGCTCCCTGTTCTTATATTCTAATCATTTCTATTTGCAAAAATTATGTATGGGAGTCTAAAATGTATTTTTCCTATCGAAACACTAAAGCTGAAGATATAAATAACCATCTTAAGACAAATGTTTTTGTGAAACATCTTAAGTATACAGTACTGTATGTATATACATATATATATATATATAGTAGTTGTTGCATTATCTCTTTGATATGTGAAAAATAAAACATCACAATAAATCAGAATATTCTATTATTTTCTAATTGTCTTGAAAATGTTTTGAAAAGTTTACACTATCTGGGCATTTTGTTGATCAATTTGTGATAGACAGGGCCATAGTAAGATAATCTTGGCCCCCTGACTGTACATTGTAATCGGCCCCTTTCCTATTTAAAAATGCATTTTAGAATGTGTTGTGGGGCCCTCTGTACCTTTGGGCCCCTAGAATCATTACCACCTTTCACCCCACTAGCTACGGCCCTAGTGATAGATATCCGTGCCGGGTCTCTAAGGACCCGAACATGTAAGAAAGTTCGGGGACATTTCAATGCATTTAGTGGTTTAAATAACTTTACGTTTTGTTCATTACTTTTTTCAGTGCTGGCCGGGTTTGTGAATATTTTCATCAAAAAGATTCTTTAAAAATAAATTTATAGGGATGTATTTTTAATTTTTATATCAGACAAAAAAATTGCAATTAATAAAATATTTAAATAATAATTACATTATATTTTCTAATGTACAAATGTTTCCAGGTGCTGAGTCAAAAACATTCTGGCCCCTAAGCACCCCCAGGAGGAAATGGATTCCCAACAACACAGGAATTTAAAAAAAATTGGGTTCAACATAATTCCAAGATTTTTTTTTTTCTCATAACAATGTAATTCCTTAGAAAACATGGTTAAAGCAAGTGCATGAAAATCAGAAACACATAAATTCTTTTAATTTAATTGTATGTTGACAGACAGTGTTAACAAAATAACGTCTCCGTTATAAGAGAGTGAAAAGGTATATTAAATAAATTAAAGTCATTCATAGCTTATTTTACACCGACTGATCTTGCTACTACCAAGTTACCATTTTTAAATTGTAGCCTACACGGTTTAACTACATGGCAAGGTCAAATTTCATGGATGGGCATAAAAATTTGCTAAAAGTAATGAAATTGTCAGCCCATGGGTAGCTGAATCATTGAATTTATCTGACATGGCCACTGGAAAATTCTAATTGCACTGACCACTGGGTGTCATTAGATACTATGATTGATGCTCTTTGGAACAAACAAGAGAGATCCAAGAAGAAATATTTGACCTTACAGTGTGACTGACGTCTCATCACGGGGTTCAATTACAACCAGTCACCCTGAGTTTTAAAAGTTGCCAAACTTGTCTTTCATTTAAATTCAGCACAATCTCAGAATATGCTAGAGTTCCTCCGAAGCACAGCTGTGATTTAATCCCCAATAAATCACACTGTTACCAGACTATACCACAGGATTTGCCATTAAGGACACAGATATTTACAGCAAATACTTTCCGGTAAGTCTTCAAAATAGTTAATGTTTCACACAGCCAGTTAAAATGTAGCTAACAAACAGAGCAAGAGGTCAGTCTGTGAAGAATTAACATCACTATCATCTCTACAAAAGAAAACGGCTTATTCCCTTTTAGACTTTGCACAAACACAAATAAGAAATCATTTTGGCACAATTAGATAAGATTATCTTAGCACAAGCTGTTTTTCTTACCAATGTAACAGCACAATGGCCATCAGTGTTCAATTTTACAGATTTAAGTAAACTTATGTTTGACGTAAACTTTACACTGAGGTGACATGTCTACAGTGGTTCGTATAAAAAAGTGAGAGAAAAAAGAGAGCGAAGGAGATGAGGTCACAATCAACAATTTACAGCACAGACTCCACACCGCCCTTGTCATTGAGTGCTTCGCGTGAAGAGCGGTCTCCTCGGTTCTGGTGGGTGACGAGAGGAGAGGTCTCCTCTGCCTGCACATTAGCTACCACCTCCACCTCCTGCAGTTCCTGGTCCTCTGGCTCCTGCTGCTCTCTTTGCTTTTTCATCTCTTGCTGATTGATGTGGTGAAGGATGCCAGCACCAAGAGCATCTCCCTCTACGTTTACAACAGTGGTGGTGCGGTCTCTGATCACACAGACACACACAGGTACACAGATACACATAGACAGTTAAATTAAAGGAATGTTCTGGGCAGTATTGGGTAAATTACTCCAAAAAAGAATCCACTACAAATTACTTATTCCATTACTTATTCCTTCTTTGGAATTGTAATCAGATTATTGTTATGTAATTGGGGAATTAATCACATTACTAAGTACTTTTAAGTTACTTTCTAAATCACTTTTCACAGAAAAGTCTTTGTTTTTAAATAATGTCTATATTTCTTTGTGACAGCTGAAGAGTGTGCAAAAATGAACAGAGGCACTAACAATATGAACATACTGTATTCAGTACATTCAGTAACTAATTTGATCACAAAAATTTAAAATGTAATGCGTTACACCATTTTGTTTTGGTTACAGTAACTAATTACTTTGTAATCAGATATCAACCAACGCTGGTTCCAAGTTCCTTCCAAATAATTTGATATCTTTTCTTGCATTTTTCAGTTGTTTTTTTTTTATCTATTTTTTTGGGTTGGGGCTACTGTTTTAGATAGAGGTGAATAACTAGACATTAATCGAATTCACTTACGCAAAATTACCACACAGGAAATCGACATGCTGCTTCTGAATGTTAATTCACCCTAAAATTGACCCCACCCATCATAATCCAGTGAGACATTTTTGCATCAAGTCAGACATTTAGACATTTATACTTTTCCCTGTGGCGCTGCTGATAGCATGTTGTTCAAGAAATCTCAGAGACACAGGTTCTATTCCCTTGGAAACCAGAAGTAGTTGCGTTCACATAAACATGGTTGAATGTGATTAAGGTTCCCTTTTCCACTAAAATTATATTTTTACTTAGCTGACAGGGTTGGGGTTTGGGTTAGGATTAATAAAATATGCATATGAATATTGATTCTAGTATCTAGTATGGTTAACTCACTTTGGGCACCACACTGTGGATGTTTCACCTCAACAATATTTCCATCTTCGGCCACTGGGGGCAGTGGCTTCTAACTTTTAAAATAGACTGCATATCTTCAGTGTTGGTGACTAGTAATTAGTATGGTGATGATGGGGAAGGATATAATGATATTAATCTAGGCAAAGGGTGGCAACTTTAAAGAACATACAATTGTTTAATTTTATTTGTTTTTAAACAATATTTTACTACATAATTCCCACACTTTCTTTTATTTCACATTTTTGATGACCTTACTATTATTCTAAAATGTCGTAAATAATAATGAATTAATATAAATTATCAGAAATAATATCCCTAGCCTTCTAGTGAACTGCTTTATTTTGTATGATAAGAGTAAAATGGGAAAAGCTGTCTTACACAATCCAGTCCACAGCCAGCATGAGTGACAAGTCATGGGTGGGCAGACCGATGGCCTCAAGAATGATAGCAATGGTGATGATCCCTCCAGCTGGAATGCCCGCTGCTCCCACACTGGCAGCGGTGGCTGTCACCCTGTGAATAGACAAATAATTAGTCATTTAGCAATGCTTTAATTTAATTGAACAGCACACTTATTACAGCCATGAAACTCTTTTACCACCATGTCACCTATAAGAAAGGAATGAAGGAATGAACTACAATCCCATGAAGCATTCCAAATTATGTAATTGAATTAATGTTCTTTATAGGTATAAAAAAATATTTTAGGTTAATTGCAAAATATTCAGATCCTGTAGTATATACAAATATATACTGTTTACTGAAAGTAGTTTAAAAGCGAAAGATTCAACAGAAGCATATATCATTGCTTAACGGCCTCATGGCTCATGATACGTCTGTTAAGAAAGGTCAAGAAGTTATTGTTAAAAATAATTAGCTAATGGAGAAAATAAATAGGCATTTTACTACAGACTGTGGATCTTTATAGCATAACACTGGGGCAGGCTCGTGAGAGTGAGTGACTGTGCTGCAATGCTTGTAAATTTAGATCAAGCTTAGGATCCCTGCCCTGTTTAGATACAGAGTACATGTCACGTGTAACCAGTATCAATAGATATCACATTCAAAGTGACCATAAATACTCCTGCCGTTTAGGGAAAGGCCTCAGGTGAGATACACTCACAGTATGGTGAAGATCTGGCCTGCGTTGAGGTCAACATTGTTAAGCTGGGCGATAAACACAGCTGCAACACACTGGAAAATGGCTGCTCCATCCATGTTGACAGTGGCTCCTATCGGTAGGATGAACCGGCTGATTCTTTTGTCAACACCATTGTTTTCCTCAACACATTTCATCATAGAGGGCAGGGTTGCTGAGCTGTGCAGGTACAGAAAACGGCCAAGAACTCGGTAAAGAATGATAATTTATAATGACAAAAACAACAGTAATAATGGCCATTACAATCTAAGCTCACTCACTCTTAAAGGGATAGTTCACCCAACAATGAAAATTCTCTCATCATATACTCACCCTCATGCCATCCCAGATATGCATGACTTTCGTTCTTCTGCAGAACACAAATTAAAAGAAATGTTTTTAGATTTAGATATTTTAGTTTCGATTTCAGCTCTGATGGTCCATACAATGCAAGTGAATGGGTGCCAAAAATGTTATGCATCAAAAAGCACATAAAGGCATCAAACAAGTAATCCATAACTTCAGTGTTTTAATCCATGTCTTCAGAAGTGATTTTATAGGTGTGGGTAATAATGTCCTTTTTTGCATGAAATTCTTCTCCCTGCCCAGATGCGATGCATGAAGACTGTGATTCACCAAAACATAAGAAGAATTGCTACTGAAAATATGGATTTAACCACTAGTTTCTTTTATGATGGCTATATGTGCTTTTTGGAGCATCAGAATTTTGGCACCCATTCACTTTTTTATGCACCATTTTATGGACCAAAAGAGCAGAGAAATTCTTCTTAAAATCTCCATTTGAGTTTAGCAGATGAAAAAGTCATAAGCATCTGGGATGGCATGAGGGGGAGTAAATGATGAGAGAATCTTCATTTTTGGGTGAACTATCCCTTTAAGCCAAAGGGTTCACCCTCCTTTATCAACAGATCAAGGTTTCTGCATTTGAAACAACACTGTCAAAGATTTAGCAAGACTCGTAGTTCCAGAAATAAACAACACTTGGTAGTCATATTCTGGAAACACAATGAACCCCCAAAAAATATGTGATTATGTGAACCTTAAAAAATTTGCTACATGTGGTAACATGTAAATCAAGTCAAAAATATTATTTATATGAGATATTATAAAAATGTATTACTTGGAAAAACTAATTTTAAGGGTTAAAAAAGTTAGACCAGCACTAAACCAGCACTAACTGGCATTAACCTGCATAAAAATTCAAGCTGGTCTACACTGGTCCTAACAGCAAGAATATGCATTATAACAAATTACCTGGAGCAGGTTGCAAAGGCTGTAGTGAAAGGTGTGATGAGGCCAGACAGGAAACTGAAGGGGTTTGTACGAGTGAATCCAAAGTAAATGAGAGGCAAGACAATGCCACCATGGATGACATGACCAAGGATAGAGGCAAAAATATACTTCCCCAAACTAGTGACCAACAGAACCACATCCTCCATCTCTACAATTTTACTCCCTACCAAGAACATGATGCCAAAAGGCACATACCTGAAGGAAAACAAAAATACATTAGTTAAAGATGGTATGTATCATATTGTATGTTTTGTTAGACACTGAATTTCAGAATGTATAAAATTATTACTGTATGTACAGTATATGCACTGTATATGAGTATATGGTTATAGTGTTGAGTATTGAAAAAACAAATAGCACTGTTCTATTACTTTGTACTTACACGTACTTGAAAAAATTATTGGTTCAAAACAATTGGTACTTTGATTTAAATATTCACATTATAATAACAATTGGCTTTATACTATAGGCAAATCAATTTAATCAAAGTTAATTTCTTTACTTACCACATGATCCAGGAGACCAGTACCATTGTGGCTTCATTGAAGGCATTGAAAAAACGAATGAGCTCCTCTCCTTCTGCCCCAAGCTTTCTCAAAGCAACTCCAAAAATCATAGCAAAGAGAACAAGGCCAAGAATATTCATTCCATCTGTATCTGTTCCATAAGGAACCTGAAACTCACCAGAACATTTCAACCATTGTTAAGAAGGGGCTTCCAAAAGTGCACAGTCAAATATTATAATATTGTCATTCAATGTTTATTTGGCTTTATTTACTATACTATATTAATTTACTTTGAGAATTGATCAAAGGTGAACATTGCCAAAGCAAAAACAAACTAATTTGGTGGGGCGCCTGGGTAGCTCAGCAAGTATTGATGCCGAATACCACCCCTGTAGTCACGAGTTGGAATCCAGGCCGTGCTGAGTGACTCCAGCCAGGTCTCCTAAGCAACCAAATTGGCCCGGTTGCTAGGGAGGGTAGAGTCACATGGGGTAACCTACTCATGGTCACGATTAGGGGGTTCTCGCTCTCAATGGGGCGTGTGGTAAGGTAGCATGAGCCTCCACATTCTGCGAGTCTCTGCGGTGTCATTCACAACGAGCCACGTGATTAGATGCGTGGATTGACGGTCTCAAAAGTGGAGGCAATTAAGACTTGTCCTCCACCACCCGGATTGAGGGGAGTAACTGCACCACCATGAGAAACTACTAAGTAGTGGGAATTGGGCATTCCAAATTGGGAGAAAAGGGGATAAAAATCAACTTTGGTGACTGACATTGGTGAACAACAAACACAAAATTTGACACCCGGCAGTTCACAAGAATTGAATATTTACTTAACTAATGTTTCTATTCAGTGGTGTGATGTCATATTTCCTGCCACTGAATCTGATGAGTGTGCATGGATTAGTGACTTTCAAAAGACAAAATGTGAAAGTTTGGCTCTCAGAAAGTGGTGGTGGTAGTGGGGTCACAGGATGATGAAAATCTGATGGGACTGAACTAGCGTTCATCTGAATCCCTCTCTTGTTCTGGACTCCATTAGACATCCAGGCTTGGCTCATCACTTGGCACATGCCACTGGTCTTTCAATAAGCCCTACTTACGCAATTATGGACCTCAAGCGTTTTGAGGGATTGACCAATATTTTCACATGCACCAGCAGATATGAGACATTTAGCTGAGCCAGGATGTCATGAATGAACACATACTATTTTGGAAGAGTAATTAATTGTATAGTGGATACTGTATAACTCCATCTACAAGATCAATTCTATCCATTTTATGTCAGAAAACAGCAAATGTTACTTAGGATATCAAATATATTAAATACTGAGAAAGGAAAAAAGAAAGACAGAAATGTAGGTTAGCTCAACTAAACTTGCTTATAGGACAACATTTATAGATATTCCTGTTGAAAAGAATAGCATTAGTGCATGTTGTGTTTTGGATACTGGGTTACAAGCAAGTCTCTTTGTCAACCAGCTTCATTAGAAATGCACTGGAAAAAAAAAAAGATTAGATTATGTGAACCTAAAAAAATGTGCTTCATGTGGATATAAAATGTAATTCTCTTAAGTACTAAATATATCGCTTGATACATTCTAAAAGCCTATTACTGAGATATATCAAGAACATATGGGAAATCAACGTGTTAGTCCGAAAGTTCCTGTACCCCTGAAATCACCCCCACTCAGTCGAATTACTAACAAGCTCCATCCCCATCAGACATTTTGCATAAACCAGGAAGTAATTCCATTAACATAAACAATGGTGAGCATGATTCAAACGTTCCATTTTCGCTCTAGAATTAAATGTTTACATCAGTGATGGTTAGGTTTAGGTTAGGCGGTGTTAATAAAATATGCATTCCTGTTGACTGTACTACATAATTTACAACTGAAAATACAACTTGCGTTTGGCGCCACTCAGTGGACATTTTAGCAACACCTCAGCTGATGGGAGGGGGGCAATGATTAATTTCGGTAAGCACAAACCAATTTCAGCAACTGAAGATTCGATCTATCGATACCGAACTCACAGTGATATCAGTTTCGATATACATTATAGCAATAAGCAGCTCAGAAATATACTTTAAGAATGACTTATATATATATATATATATATATATATATATATATATATATATAAATATAAAAAGATCAAAACCAAGGTATACGATGTATGGTACCTTGTTGTCAATCTTTCAGTCAACGAAACATTTAAATTATGCATTTCCAAAAATTTTGCAGTAGACAAAAATCCTAGAAAACATGGTCTGTGAACATTAGACATGCCAGATAGGACCTTAAGATAGTACGACCTATTGAACGAACTGATCGTCTATCCCTCACAGCCTCGTTTTCATTCATTTAATATTAAATATGGTATCTATGCTGACTAAGGTCTATTACGGTTAATTAAGGCACATAGGAGCTACATGAAAAAAAGCACTCTTGGAATGGCTTGCCATTTCCAGCTGCTTGAGTGCACAGTAGTTTAGATGAAGCTAAATGGCTGTGTCAACCCTGGCCCTGCGCAAACACACAGCAAGCTTTTTCAAGGCTGACAAACAGCCAGCATTACAGTGTTTAGAAAAAGAAAAGAAAAAAAATATAGCCAAATTAAGGTTTGTGCTAGGAGTAACTGTACTTGAGCTTCTACTATCCCAAAAGTGAAAAAATATTGGGTTAAAATGACATTTAAAAAAGTGACATATTTACAAACAATTTGATAACATGAAATTGACCACAGTCTACCGAACTAAAGTCCATCCCCCCATCAGAAATTTTTCCATCAATTCAAAAAATGTTCACCATTCCCTTCGATGCTACTAATAGCGCCTTGAGCTAGTAGTCTCCAAGACACGAGTTCTGGTCCCATGGAAACCAAGAAGGAATTGCATTCACGTAAACAACGGTAATCATTAACTGGAAGTTGCATTTTTTAAAATAAAATTTAATTTTTATTTCACTGATGGTTAGGTTTAGGGTTAATAAAATATGCTTTCCTGTTGACTATATTACATAAATTACAACACAAAAATACAACTTTTTTTTAGCACCACACTGTGAACATTTTACCCAGAAACTGGTCAACAATGCTTCCAGCTTCGACTGGGGGTAGTGGTTCAAATAACACCAAATTCACAGTTTATTAGTCTGGAACAAATTCTGTTTGACATTCCTGGTCATTTTGACCATTGTATACTTGCTAATATTTGCTTTACATAGATAAAAAGAAATAAAAAGGGCCTAATTATAATGTGACAATGATATTACAGAAGAATGATATCAATACATTTGATGGCTGTTGTAAAGATTATGTACCTTTTGGTAGTTGAGGGTTCCATTGGGTTCATTTCCAACAAGAATCATCTTGTAATCAGTAGCATACTGTGAAAAAAGTGAGAGACAGATGAGGACAATATCATGAGTTGGCTTTACATGCAGAGCTTATCACAGCCATTTTGGCTGATCTAATTCTATTTCAATGTGAGGCTTCATAAACTCATAAATATCTGATTATTTATCTCATTTGAGCCCATTTCTGTGAAAGTCTAGTGCCAAAGCACTAACAAAAGCAGCATTTAAAGTTTAGCTGAAGAGGACTTTGAGACTGGCACACACAGACAATAATAGTGACACCCCACAACCCTCCTTTTCAGTACCCCAGTTCCTCAAAAGCTTCAATTATTTTGTTTGGAGTACCCCAGTTTAGACTTAGCATTCCGATCTTCCAATGTTCAATATACTGTATATCAAATGTATAAAAGTTCACAGGCAGCCATATCTGTAATGGGTTTTTAATCCAGTCTGAATTAAATGTTCACAGTGATAAAGTGACAAAAGTCCTAAACATTTTTCAATTAAAGATAATTAGGACAAACTTGAATAGATCTACTACAATTAGTACTTTGGATCAATCCATTTGTAACTGGCTGTTAAAATAATTCCCAGGCATTTCTGCATTAATCGTTGTCTTTTTCCATTTAAAGCTTTTATTGGGTTCCATCCACGAGAATTGAAATCGGACTGGATAGAGAAACATTCTCAAACTGGATATCTCAACCTAATGACCCAGACTGTCTTTCTAAAGATACTCTGGCCTTTAAGAAAACATCCTTTTTTACAAATTGATTACGGACTGCCCGGGTCAGTTTGTGTCAGTAAGGCCCAGTCTGGGCACAGATATGTTATCATCCGCCCTGACTGTCGAACCCCCTGACCTTCCTTTGAGCAGAGCATGCTCACGGTTGAGCAGCTGCCCATGTTGTACAACCCAGTGAACCAAGCCAGGTTGCCAGGCATCAAGGAACGGAATCAGCTTGCTATGGTAACAGTGTAGTTGCTTAATGGTGAGAGAGGATGGGAGGTATTTATTGAAGCAGGAATAAAAAATGGTAACTCCATTTTGAGACTCTCTAAATTAGAGATGAATTGACTGTTCAAATGGATAAATGATTTTAGGAAATAATGTTCATTCTGGATATGACTGCTGGTGTGTATGTGTGTGATTTGGAGCTGTGTTTACACTACAAAAATGGACAGAGGCAAAAAAAAAAAAAAAAGTAACTTACTGAACGGAAAGCTGCAGCCACCAGGTTAGCTGGGAACAGGTTTCTGAGAGGAAAAACAAGCAAGCAATATAAACCATGATGCAAACATTTGTAAAACTCCCTTATCATCACAGATGGACACCACTGATGTTACTTTGGTAAATTCCCACGCAACCAGACAAATCCTGACACTTCTGACAGAATCACAATGCTTTGAGTAGATTTAAAGTTTTCCATTGATCCATACAGATCAATAACTGTATCTCTAAATATATATATTCACTCTGACTAAAGAATAAAGCATGCAAACTAAAATGTCTGTGCAATGTTTTAATATTACCCATACTAATAGAAATGTAGTTGTAATATTCATCTATGTACATTGAGTTAGCAGCAATTTAAACACCAAAAGCAATATACAAACAAAGCCAGTCATGCACAAATAATATACACTAAATTGAGTTCATCCGAGTTCTTATTCGTCATATGACCAGAGTTAAAGAAAGAATAAATCTAGTAATGCAGCAATCTATTTTGCAGAAATGTACTCTTGACATTTTCTCAACCAACTTCTTGAGGTATTACCATGGGATGCTTTTTAAACAGTATTGAAGGAGTTCCCATCAATATGCTGGCACTTAGTGGCTGATTTTCTTTATTATTCGGTCCAATAAAAATTGTCTTTATTATTCGGTCATCCATTTAAAAAAATAAATAAATAAATTTAATAATCAACTAAATACAACTTTAGTTTTGTAATTAAATATATTAATATGTTAGCACAATTATATTTTTGTCTACAAAACTAATTTCAAACATTTAAGCATACACCTTCAGATCAAAAGATCATGAAAAACTTTTCAGACAAGTGACCCCAAACTTTTGAACAGTAGTGTGTAAATACGTATATATATTACACACACCGATCAGCCACAATATTAAAACCACCTGGCTAATATAGTGTAGGTCCCACACGTGCCGTCAAAATAGTCATGCTGTCATGTCATTCTAAGATGCTATTCTTCTCACCACAATTGTACAGAGCTGTTGACGGAGTTCCCGTATACTTTGTAAGTTCGAACCAGATATATGTATTTAGAAGGTTTTCTAATATATGTATCGATTACATTTTCTTAATTGAAGATTTTCTGCTGATTTAACTTTTTGCAGTATGTGGTACTGGAGATTTGAGCACCTTTGTCCCACTTTCATACAGTATGTGGAATGAAACTTGCTGTTATTTTGCCAGAAATGTGAGTGCTTTTCCAACCATCGACTGTTCTTCCATCCAGCTCTTCTAAATCTCAGACAAGCATTGATTGCATAAAATATGTGGGGTAACACATTTTGCACAGCAATTGGGGGGTATGTAATTGTGGTCACATGATTTGCAAATATCGGTTTAGGTTATTAACTTAGGCCTATACATACAGTATATTGCAGTAGACTCGATATGAAAATATAATAACATTTTAAAATTAACATTAATTTCCATAATCAAATACCTTGCCAGGTCTAAAAACGAATCCGCTGTCTCTTTGTTGGTGCTCACTCCTTCAAGCCCCAAACTGTTGGTGTTAAGCGCTCCGGCTCCCACACCGGGTTTGATGATGAAGGCGAGCGCAACCCCGATGGATGAAGCGATCAGAGTGGTCACCAAAAAGTAAGCCACGGCGATTCCTCCGAGCTTTCCCAGCGAACGGGTGTCCAGACTCGCGGCGCCAGAAATCAAACTGCAAACCACTAAAGGGAGGATGATCATCTTGAGCATCCTCAGTAGCATCTCTCCAGGGAAGGCAAAATAAGTCATTTGAGCTCGGGTTAGGCTCATGTTCCGGACCATCATTCCGAGCCCGACGCCCACCAGCACCCCGGACACCGTCAAAATAACTAAGAGGTTTCTTTTTAAAAACATCATGAGCCTGTCTTTAAAGCTTTTCTTTTCAGAATTTGTTAAAACCACTTTTACCGGGCTTTTGTGCCCGGCGTGCCCGTTGATTTCGCTCTTCTTTTCCTCCATGTTTTCCCCTCGGCGTTTAGTCTGACCACGCGTTTGTAAGAGCCACCGGGATTTTCGCTTCAGCAGGGTGAGCACACTTGGCAGTGGAGCGGATTGGCGAGCGCTAGTAAAAAAAAGCCATGTAATTCATCTACCAATGACGAGGGGATTCGTAGGGATAAAGACACAGGACATGCGCACTCCTGGATCATGATGAAATGATGCAACAAGTGAAAGGGTTGCTGATATCTCAACCATGCAACCCATGCAACATTGTATTATTATTATTATTACTGTCAATGTTATTTAATAATTGTTTTTATTTTTTAGAGCAACAATGGGTAACACTTTACAATATTATATGTTAAAATTAGTTAACTACATGAAATTATGTATTTACATGAAATGATTAATACCCTTAGCATTAATTTTGGCATACTGTAAACTTATACATTTTTACCATTAAATGGTAAGTTGTATGTGTATCATTAGTTAATGCATTATGAACTAGTAGATTAGATGATTAGAATGAAATGCAGTTAGCATCTAACTAGAAGTGCAAATAGCTATATTTATATATATGTGAGTATATACAATATGTTTTTTTTTTTAGAGTTCAAAGATATGAGGTAGAGAAGCAGAGACCAGCTCAATGCAAATGTCTAAGAATACAGTACAAGGTGCAAATGAAGAAGGATAAAACTGAAGGTGGATTGTACAGAATTAAGTATAAATATGTAAATATATTTATATGGTCGGTGACCATAACAGTGCAAGTGGCATCAGGAGGTAGAAGTTATGTGCAAAGAAATTTGCAAGGGAATGTGCAAAAAAAAAAAAAAAATTTATATTATTATTATATATATATTACATATATGTGTGTGTGTGTGTGTGTGTGTGTGTGTGGTCCGAGTGGGATGTAGTGTTCAGCGCTTGAGTTTAGAGTTCAGTAGGCTGACAGGGAAAGAAACTGTTCCTGAGCAATACTAATGTTAATGAGCAATAGTCTATTTAGAGACATTAATCAAGCTTAAAAAATACTTTTCATTGTAAGCTGAAAATACCTAGTGCATTTACTAATCTTAACAAATAGAACTTTATTGTAAAGTTTTAATCATCATTTGTATTACAACATTTTACAGCCTGTCATTACAAAACAATAAAGGTAGTGAGACCTGTAATTTTCTTCTGTGTTCTTCAAATTATGTGTTGTGTTTTACTTTAAAACAATAATCAAATTATCACAATTTCAGACTGCCATCTGAAAATGTTTCCCCCAAAGCTAAGAAGTCTAGATGGGAAACATTCAGGTCTATTTAGCTGTCCGTAGTTCCTTTTCCCTGAACCTCAACTACTTTGTTCCAAAAATAACAGTTCACAGCTGCCAAATCAGGAGCACAGGAAGCTGAGTATACACTGCAGTCATTATAATACAGTGAATCCCACTGTGAGGGTCCTTTGACGGAACAAGACTGAATATTTTAGGCCCCAGATGGTTCCAATATTACCCTGTGTCTTCTTTTGAGCTGAAAATAATCTTCAAAAGGTGCTTGCTTTAAAAGTATTTTATTGTGTAATAGATTGGATCAACATGGTAAATGAAGTCACAGACATTGAGAAAGAGAGAGAGAGGGAGAGTGAGAGAGGGGGGGGGGGCAAGCGAGAGAGAGAGGAAGATCTAACCCTGTGTAAGATCAAACCATGTTCTGTAACTCAGCTGTTGTAATGTCGTAGAAAGATGAGCTCTGTCTCGAACCACCCTCCAAATCTTGTTTAATTATATTTCTTCTCTCTGCTCTCTTTGCTATGATATTTAGCTGTGTATGGTTTACTCTGAAAAACAATCAATTTTAATGTGGTATCCATAACAATATATGTCTGCCATATATGTAATTAAGGCATGTTAAAAACAAATCTGATCTGCTGCTTCTAAAAATATCTTTAAAGATATGTTTTGAAAATCATTATTGCAGGGGTCTTTAAATGTTTTGATGCCAAGGACCCTCAAACATAATGATCCCCTTGTGAGGGAACCATTCCTAAAATTCCTAAAGCATCTGCCAAATGCATAAATGTAAATATAAATGCAGCTATGTATTGTCATGTATCTAGATTCATTTTAATACAATAATAGCGATGAAACTGTAATGTCAAAATCTTAACACTTCAACAAAATCTTAACAAACCAAAACAAAAAAAAAAAACTGCATTTTTGCATTACAGAATGTTAAATGTGTGACTTTAATCACAATGCATCCTCTACTGTAATACATTGAACACAAAACTATATTTGGATAATAGTTTTGTGCTATGATGCTGATGATAGTGTTATACAGAATTAAATATCTATTCCTTCTCATTCTGGTATAGACTTTTGTTCCATTGTACACCAATAGCTCCTAAATTATTTAATTGTGGTCCAAAATTATTTTGTAAATTGTTGCCATACGTGTTTAAAACTAAGTACAAGTCTGCAGGCAGGCACCTTATGCACTGTCTACAGTATGAAGAGAGAGAAGATAGTACTCTACTAAAAAATGCACTGATATTTTCTAACCACAAGATGGCATTATTTTGTCTTGTAATGTGCATTCTTTGTCTAAGAAAAAAATGGGTGTGATTGCAAACCAACAGGCATCTTTGATCATTGTTTATTCAACACAGAAGCAAAACAAAAACAAAAAAAACAAAAAAAAAAA
>NW_026266538.1:0-25000 GCF_025860055.1 Xyrauchen texanus
TCCAATTCACCAAAAAGTAAGGCTAAAATATTTAAATATTTTGAAAAAAAGCCAGAAAATTGACAGTAAAATGATATGCCAATACAAAAGAGAAATTATTACAAAGTGACTATGTAACTACAGTGAGGTGTAACTACTACATTATCCATTAGATGTTCAATGACTTTTACTGTTACACATTCTTTACAAAAATCTAAAATTGCACAGGAAACACAGAACAGTGAAATATGTGAAACAGTCAGTGTCCAAACATGCATGCAATGATTACAGGACAGATCTTAGGCAAGAACCAACTAACAACTCAATTAACCCTCTTTCATCATCTAAGTTTTAAAACATGCTTGTCAAAAGCATTAGCACCAAACTTCAGGAAACATTGAGGTGCAATAAAACAAACTGTGACTGTCCATTATACAAAGCCACTGCAACAGACTAGAACAATGTAAAACCAGTAACCTAATGGAGAAAAAACTAGCAGAAATGAAAGACTCCTTTGCACAATTCATCCAAAGGTCAAAGTGATGTGTGTTTCTGAATCATCTGACTTAACGTTTGTGCAATCTAATTGTCCTGTTCCAACATCCAAATGTACTACTGGGTATATGGAATGCATTCTGTAATAAGTCGAGCTTTACTGAGCTGCTAAAGCACTTGAGTGCAGGCAGAGAAACATATTGTTCATTAAAAGCTATTATCATGTAAGGAATAACAACTTACATCTTTGATATTTGCAGCAGCATTGATGACAGGATATAGGAACACTTGGTGGTAAGGCAGTACATTTACGTCAACCTACAAGGGACAGTTCACCCAAAAGTGAAAATCCTCTCATCATTTACTCACCCTCATGCCATCCCAGATGTGTTTGACTTTCTTCTGCAGAACACAAATTAATTTTTTAGAACAATATGTCAGCCGTGTAGGTCCTAACAATGCAAGTGAATGGTGGCCAGAACTTTGAAGCTCTAAAAAGCACATAAAGCAGCATAAAAGTAATCCACAAGACTCCAGTGGTTAAATTCATATATTGAGAAGTGACATGACAGGTGTGGTTGAGAAACAGATCAATAAGAAAACACCTTTTCACTATAAATCTCCAATTTCACTTCCACATTCTTTTGTTTTAGCAATTCTCCGCCTTCATGCATATCACCACCTACTAGTTGGACTGGTCAAAGGTGGAGATTTATAGTAAAAAGGACTCAAATTGCCACCACACCTCATCAAATTTCTTCAGAAGACATGGATTAAACCATTGCTGTTGCATGTATACTACTTTTATGTCCTTTTTGAAGCTTCAAAGTTCTGGTCACCATTCACTTGGACCTACAGTTCTGAGATATTCTTTGTGTTCTGCAAATGAAAGTCACGAAAATCTGGGATGGCATGAGGGTAAGCAAATTGAGAGATTTTCATTTTTGGGTGAACTATCCCTTTCAAGCTTGACAGTGCCACATCAGTAAAAAGCACTTTTTACAAAACAATAAATAAATAAAAAATATCAGAGATGTGCAGATCATTTCTGGCATTTGGTAGAGAACAGTTTGTAAGATCAGTAGCTGCCGTAGGAAGAAAAAATTCTTCATTGACATCAGCTATAAAAATACAAAAAACCCGAAAGTCTTTGGCAGCCATATTTAAATTCACAATCTCTCTATCATTTGGTTATTAAATAATAAATGGTTCAGGACTTTAAAAAGGCTGCACATGTATAAACGTTCAGTGCCATCTTAATATTAAAAGAATGATGTTTAAAATAAGGAGAACATTTGAATGATTGTAAACGGCCAATTTGGAGTTTAAAGACCATTTAAAAGACACCTGAATCTCCAAGTGGATGAATAAAACTCTATTATGGTGACAGCTGTGTTATGACATGAAAAGAAGAAGAAAGCATGGACAGGTAAGGAGGGATGGTGTTGAATGAGTACAGGGTTCTTCTGTATCAAAGATGGTGCTGGTACTGAGACGCAGGCTGGAGTTTGGTGACCTGCCCGATGCCTTTGGTGACTCCCTCTCTGAAGAGCAGCTTAGATCCCACCTTCAAGTACTCTGGGTGTTTGATGAACTTGAATCGTACCACAGCTTTCTCACCAGTGCGGAGCTCATCCTGAGAGAGAGGAAACAAAGGTCAACACCAACAGGCAGGCAGACAGATTATCCAGATATCAAAATAGCTAGCTATCAATACAAACAGATAGACAGACCCAAAGGAAAGGCAAACAGCTAATTAGTTAACTGTCTCTCTAGCTAGACTCCTAGCCATTAATACAGACAGGCAGTTAAAGATCATCTATCTGTTAGGGCTGGGTATTGATACAAATGTCCTGATTCAATTCTGGTTCTCAAGCTTTCGAATCTTTGCCCACTCTAACCCTTCCTTTTTGATTTTCTGTTTCAAAAGAGGCTTTTTCTTTGCAATTCTTCCCATAAGTCCTGCACCCCTGAGTCTTCTCTTTACTGTTGTACATGAAACTGGTGTTGAGCGGGTAGAATTCAATGAAGCTGTCAGCGGAGGACATGTGAGGCGTCTATTTCTCAAACTAGAGACTCTGATGTACTTATCCTCTCGTTTAGTTGTACATCTGGACTTCCACAGCTCTTTCTGTCCTTGTTAGAGCCAGTTGTCCTTTAAGATTGTAGTGACACCTTTGTATGAAATATTTCCAGCATTGTATAGCCTTCATTCCTCAAAACAATGATTAACTGATGAGTTTCTAGAGAAAGCTTTTTCTTTTTGTGTCATTTTTGACCTAATATTGACCTTAAGACATGCCAGTCTATTGCATACTGTGGCAACTCAAAAATAAACACAAAGACAATGTTGAGCTTCATTTAATGAACCGCATAGCTTTCATCTGTGTTTGATATAATGGCAAGTGATTTTCTAGTACCATATGATCAATTTAGCATGATTACTCAAGAATAAGGTGTTGGAGTGATGCTGCTGTCTAGATTTGATAAAAAATTACTTTTTTCAAATAGTGATGGTGCTGATTTATTTACATCAGTAATGTCCTGACTATACTTTGTGATCAGTTGAATGCCACTTTGGTGAATTAAAGTACCAATTTCCTTCCGAAACAGCAAAATCTGTACATTATTCCAAACCTTAGGCCGCCAGTGTATGTTATTGTTTACATGCATAATGTGGACTATTTACAAGTTTTTACATTCATATGCAGAACACATGCTTAATCAGTACTGTCTCTTTAAGACTACCGGCAACAGCCAGTGAGCGCATATTAACATGAGCGCATATGTGTGATTAGAATTAAATGTTTCTTTTTCTTTTTAATCAAGAACTGACTGTAAAGAACAGCAAGGAAATTAAACTAACTTAACACCTTATGAATATTATAACTAGCCCTATAGAAACGAGTAAACCACTTTACTGATTAGGGACTGTTGCTTCTATAGTAAATATGTTTGTTTTCAACTTCATAACAGATTCTTTTTTCTTTTATCACACTTTTAATGATTTAGGAATCATTGTGATTCTAGGAATATCTGAAGCCAGGCCAGTTTGTTCCCTAATATCAGTTATAGAATATCATTAGAACAGGAAATATATTACTTTATCAATTATTCTACACTGTAGAATACTTGCCCTTGTGTTTACCACAGTTAAGACCATAGATGCTCGTCAGTTGTTAGTTAGGTACTCTTTCTTAAAAAAAAAAAAAAAAAAAACTTTTATTTGTAATGAAAAAATAATAAAAAAAGTTAATCTATTTTAATAATAAAAAAATATCTATTTATAATTATATATTTATATCTAATTATAGAACTTTTAATGTTTGTCACAAAGCAAATATTTTATTCTCATAACATTACCTGTTTACACACTATAAGGGTCATGATGCTGGTCTCTTGTCAATGGTTTGACAGGCTTCATGACTATGATAAATGATTAACATACAGGTGCGACACTCCTTCAACATTTCTAAATTGCACAAATAAAAAATATATACATATTCGTCTCTGGGTTGTTGTTGCTCACGTCAATGATGCCGAGATCTACTTTTATATTTAATTTAATCACTGAGAAGATTTACCTGCTAAATTAATCGCCAAAAATCACAAGCAGCCTCAAGAATGGACACAGAGTAGCCGTATAACACTTTTCCTTGAACAGAATATTGCACTACAGATCGCCAAGTTTGCTCAAAGGGGAAAGCGAGAGCTAGAAAGAGAGCACCTGCGTGCATGGTTGCCAGACTGCACAAAATAAGTAAAACATTGGGCAGAATATTTCCAATTTGCACAAGAATAAATCTCAAATTGGGGGTGTCACGTCTCTAATCTGGTAACCCTGAGGATGTTAAACGAGCTGCGGGCCACATTAAACCATGTGGAGGGCCGGATCTGGGCCGTAAGTTGCCCAGGTCTGATCTAGACAGACAGAACAAACAAACATAAAACAAAGATCAAAGGCAGATAGCTAGCTATCTATCGATACAGACAAAGACTCACCTTTCCTTGCAGAGCCTCAACTGTGGCTGTCTGTCTGACGTTGCCAACATGGACAGTGACCTGGAAGCCCTTATGGAAAGTTTTAGCATGGAACAGTAAAACGATCTCTGCCTCAAAGCTCCAGCAGATAGTGGGGTTCATCTCTGGGCTAACCATCACCATACCCTGCAACAGAACAACCAACACTCAATGGCCTGTTCACACCAGACACAATCCAACTCAAAGCATACATGTGAAAACCCCCTTTTTCACACCAAAGCTATTCATACCATGTCTGTCATTCTCTGTAAAAAGTTTGGATTCATGTGTGAATTGTTTACCATCTGAATAACAAAAAACTTGAAAAACAAATGTTGCTGATAGTTTTATCATTTCGTCATTACAAAACAAAAGTTCAATTTTCTGGCTTGTTTACACATAAAAGTCCCAAATTATGCACCAGATAAACTGGATCTGGGACTTTATTTATTGAGGACTCTTTGTCTGTGCCTGTCATAGTAAGGACAGACAATTTTTTCCATTCTATGAATACATTTTAAAAACTATTGGCCGATTAATCGGTTTTCGGCATTTCCCACCACCTTAGTTATCGGTATCAGCAAAATCCACAATCGGTCGACCTCTAATCATTATATTATAGTAGATGTTTTGCCGGTGACCAACTGTTTTTAGCAGGCTCTTCAATCAGTGAAATAGACTTTTTGGTGTCTGGGATGTCAAAGCTCAGCATAGATCATTCACACAGACTAACCTTTCGTAAGAGTGACCGGTCAAAATCTCCCAGTGCCAAAGTAGCTGCCTGGCCAGCTCTGAGCACCCTGCATCCTGAGCGGTTCCTCTGGATACTGCACACCATCAGCTCCCGAAACTGCCCATCATCTGTGGGTCCAACCACCAGCTGCTCCCCCTCCCGGCAGATCCCACTGCACATACGCACAGAACCAGTAGGCACATATGGTGTTTTTTCTGGACACATATACTGAGGTCAATAGGAAGCAGAGGAAGACATACCTGAAGAGATTTCCACCGACTACTGTTCCAACATCTGGCACTGTATAGATCTCATCAATCTACATAGTCATGAACACAGATTCATTCACTAAAGGAATAATGTAATAAAAAAATGTAAACACTGTCATCATTTACTGTACCTGAAACTCAGTGAGCTGTTGCATGAGTTCCTCTTGTTCCTTGCTGTTGCTGAGAGGAGGTAGAATGTTAAAGAAGACCTTCAGCAAATCCAGACTCTCGCCTGACACGCTGGACAGGGTGAAGATTGGAGTGATGCTGCAAAGTCCAACAAGTGATCAATGGAAAATAACGCATTTTGATGAGGCTGTTTAATATAAAGCATTAAAACGTCTTTGCACTCTTTATGTTTTGTGATTAAGAGGCTAGCCTGTTGTCATCGATGTCTCTGTTCTAAAACCTAGTGAGCTGCTTACATAGTTTTCCTATGTAAACATGTGAAAGATGTCTTTGATGGTTGCGCCATGCTTAGCTGTTTTTCTCACGCAAAAGCACTGCGGTTTCTAGACGCTGTGACAAATACAACTTGTCTCAAGACACCTGCATTCTGCTCTATTCGTGCTGTTATCTAGCTTTTTTGATGCAAGTACAGCTTCCCAATTGAAACATAACCTCGCATCTGACTGATTTCGAATGCTCTACATTTCGATAGCAACTCTGTGCAAACAGAAAGAGTCAAATAGGGAAATAGGGAGACACGACTCAATTGATTTTGTGAGTTTGTCGTTAACATGATGCTATGCTAACTACAGGATACCCTTAATGAGCATACAAATACACAGCATACACAAATATTGGATAAAATAGTATATTTCTACTTGTAATTAATTATTGTAACTTCGATTTTCCGGTTTTGAATTTTTTCTTTGTCCGCCATCTTGGGTGGATTTTGTAACCAAGCTTGAATCAGTGCATTTTAGGACTGCCTGAATTTTAGAACAGCCATTGCATCTGAAGTGCCCCATCATGCATTAAAATGCTGCCTACAGAGGCAGCTCACTGAGTTTTGGAATAGAGCGAATGTCTAGCTCTTTGGATGTACCTGGGTGACTGGGCGAACTTCTGGGCGGCAGTGACAGCATCATCTGTAGTGGAAACTAGCATGGGCACTTTGTTGCAGCCAGGCTGTTTGAGGATGCGCTCCAGCTGTCGGACAGTGCGCTCCACTGTGCCCTTAGTGCACAGGTCCACCTTACTCACCACAATATAGATGGGCACCTTCAATGCCATGGCCAGACCCAAGTGCTCCCGTGTTGTACCCGCTAGAAAAAGAGACAGAATTCTCAATAACACTGTTCTATTAACACTGAGAAACAGCACGCTTAAATGGTAGAAAATAGTTACTCAAAAGACATCTTCAGGAACTGGGGTCAAGTGGCATATTGAACTCTGACCTGGTCAGTCTTGCAAGGTTGCATGTTTTATATTAGTCTGAAGGCTAGGGTATCCTTTGTTTTTTTGTGTGCAGGTATGTCTTGCGTCAGTCAGGAACTCAAGCCTTTCAAAGTATACTCCTTTGACCGAGAGCCTGTACAGTCATGTATAACAACTGCTTTATGATACTCTTTAAGAACCTCCGTGGATGCGGACAGTCTTCACGTAAGGTGAGGATGACGGAATTTTCGCCATGTGCACAGTATGTAACGCATACCGGCCCGCAGAAAACCGAGGTATGCGAGGTTTAGCTTTTAGACTGGAAGGTACCAGGATGTTACAATGAGTGTTTCTGAGGAAGAACCAATCACAGGATTTGCCAAAGTTTTCATGGCATCAAATCTCTGAAAGATATGATATTCACAAACTCTACACATATTTCCTGGTCATTTCTTTGGTTTTTTTTGTACAACATTTTTTGGAGACTGTTTCATTATTTTAGTTTTTCATGTGATTTTGGATTTACCTACTCCTAAAAGGCACAAAACAAACTCTTGCTCATCACTTTAAATGTCAGTCCAATGGTATCTTCCTGTCTAAGTGGGTGGTTCTTGGCCAAAATAAGCTGCAAAATGGACCAGACTATATGAAGATAGTCAAAAAACTGACTATGTGAGACTAACTTTGTATAGACCTGATATACAAAAAGAAGATTTTGCACTAAACAGAAACTCCTTTAGATTCTCTGTGACTAATAATGCCTAGTGGACACTACATGACTCAAGTTCATCTCCTTTGATGTTTTAAGTTGGTGACTGTCTGCGACAAGAAGTCTTAGATCTCACGAAAAACTGTCTTATTGTGGACAGTCCTGCGACATGATGAGACTAGTCCCAGAAGCTATGATAGTTTTCAAAATAGCTTAATATCTAGACATCTCGTCACCAGATGTGAGCACTGTCCCGACGAGTGAGAGAATGTTGTGAACAAAAAACAATGAAATATAGAGAGCGCAAGATCTCAAAATCTGAACACAAATGGTCAAAAAAGAATAACAGGCGTAACGGTGATGTGTCTTGCTTGTACACTTATGATCGATAACCCAAAACACATCTTGATACCAGTGTTCACATGGCCACTGTTGGCGGCAAATGGTGAGGTTGAGACACTACAGTCCTGTATTAAATGCACCAGCATGAGGAAAACAAGACTGAGTCGGAGAGCGCTGACTGCAAGGCGTGTAGTGTACGCTTGGCTTAACCATTTCTCATAAACCAGTGCTGAGTGTGGGTGTGAAGGAGCCCTCCATCTGCAGAGCATAATGTGCATGCAAACACTGCAGCCATGTGTAAACAAAGACAGCAAACAAGGCCAGGGTACATGAATAGAAGTTCCTGAGCTAGTTTGCCCAAGCCCAGGTAGAAGTGACCACATCGTCATCTAAGTTTTCTACTTTATACAATTTTAACATTTTATGAAACATCATCGTTTGAGTAGTTGCACTTATAGAGCTGCCACCTCTAATCGATAAAAATCAAATAATAATAAAAAAATCTAATAAATAATCGACAACTAATTTTGTTATCATTTAGTTGGATATATGCTCTGTGCACAAAGAAGTTCCATCAGTGACATCACTTTAAAATAGTGCAAAATATGTTTGCATGATAAAACTTGTTTGAAAAATGACTGAAACCAGCTGAAGTGTAAAAAACACAAACATAATCATCCAGCACTAGGGGTGGGCCATACACCGGTAGACACGATAAACCAGTAGAAATTTGACAACCGGTATACATTTTTGATCATCGTCTCTATCACAGTCACGCAAAATCGCCACCGCATGGCAAGACATGTGCACCTCATTCTGTTCACGTACTACCCGGTACACTTTCTGTTGGAGAAATGGAAGAGGGGTGGCTTCACATGAAGAGATTTTTCAGCTTCTCAACAAAGTCAATAAAAAATCCCGCACACTTGACCATAAATACATTTTGCAATACTCCTTGCAAGTTAAGATAATGTGTGGGATTTTCTATTGACTACAGTTTGTGTCCTACGCATTTATTAATTATTTTTCAGGTTTGCGAGATTAGTTGTTCATTGGCGGCACTCAAGCAAAATTTTGGGTCACCGAAGCAAGTTCAATGACATCCATTTTGCATTCTAAAGTTTAACGTAGGCTGGTTATTTTTTGATGTATAAATGTTGACTTATATTGTTTTTTATTCTCGTTTATAATTTAGTAGTTTAAATTGTCCAGCTGCTTCTAAACTGTGGACATTCAAAAAATAAAAAAATTAAATCTACATTCCAATATAATGTAACATTTTCAATTTAAACCTTTTGAATACTATGTACTATATAACGTGCAATGGCTTTAATAAAATACAGGGGAAAAAACACCTTCATTACTGCTTGGTATTGTACTCCACTGATTGATGACAATGAAATGCAGCTGGTGCCAGCCAGACATCACTTCAGTCTTTTACGATGGACTTCAGCGGATGAACTGATGCCAAATCCAACTGTAAGACATGGGATGCTTCATATGCCTCTTCCTGAACCTTGGATTTAGGATAGACCCCAAAGAACCTCGCTGAATGACCTGCAATTTGAACTCCGATGCACCACACTGATCTCTGCCTGCATCATCTCGGTCTAATGATGGACTACACTCTTAAAATGGAACACATAGACAATCATTTAATGGCCAACAAACACCTTCATCAGCCAACTAACAAAGGACAATTGCATCTGAAGTTCTGCAGTTAATCCAGGATGAACTTCAAAGACATTAGTCTTTAATCTTACAGTTCTTACAAAATATTTGTTTAAACACTGTTTAGGAACTGGCCCCCACAGTGAGTCTGGTTTCTCCCAAGGTTATTTTTCTCTATTAACCGACATCTTATGGAGTTTTGTGTTCTTGCCACAGTCGCCTTTGGCTTGCTCACTGGGTTTCTAAATACAATTATTAATTAATTACTTAATCATTTCTTTTTTACACAATTTACAATCACATTTAATCAAACTACACAATGATCACTAAGACTTTATAGATATTACAGGTTCATTTTCTGTAAAGCTGCTTTGAAACGATGTTTGTTGTGACAAGCGCTATACAAATAAAAATAACTTGACTTAACAGAAATCTAATTCACTAAAGATATAATCAAAAATGTATTTATTATCATAACCACGGGAGATGGAAGGAGAATTTGAAACTTGTTAGTCATTATTTTTGCAATTCTATTTGGGGCCACAGATGCCGCACTCATTAGAATGCGACCGATGGTTACGCGTGTTTGTGTCTGATAAGCTAAAGCAGATCATTTGACAGCCAAAGGCGTTGAACTTTACTGTGTTGACATGCATTCTTGAAACTCCCATACTGCCAACATCAGCTGATTCACACACCCATGAATATAAGCACACTAGGTCAAGTCCATCTGTCACTCAATGTGAGATCTGACTGTGTGGCAGCGAAGTCAAATCTATCCAAAGTCCACCTTTCATTCGAGGTTAATGATTGGAGTAGACTGTCTGTGTTTGTGTTTGCATGGATTTGAGTATGGAAAAGCCAAAGCATTGAATTTATGGCCTCGGAGCAGTAAGACATTGTTTATCAACTTCTCAAACAACTGTTGCATAATTTAGACGCGCTGGTGTCAAGTTGCAGGCAGGACATCTTGCTCTGCTTGAAACATGTGCATGACCCTCTCGCCTACATATCTTTTCCAATACTTGACACACTACTGTCCCAACCAAAACAACTTAGTGACAGCTCAGCATAAGGGTCAGGAGCACAACATAAAGATGCACAGAGATGTATATGTGTCAGCACTTGTTTAGCATGAAATCAACAAAATAGCAAAAAACTAAACTAGTACAGTTACTGCCTCTTAATTTAATTACTTTTAAGTACATTACCAGAGTTTCACATTTCTAAAATGATCGTTTTCATGTATATTCTGTGTGTGACTTATGTGCAACGGTGAACAAGGCGGAAATATAGACGTAAGCCGGCGACCTTATTTGGCTTAAGTGGGTCCGGATCTGCCGTGATCAATTTGTCACCATCGCTTTAATTCAGCCATTAAATGGCATTGACATTGCATTGAACAATGTCTACTCTGACTTTGGTTAAACTTTTCCCCATATTGTTTTCACAACATTCTCCATTTTAAAGCATAGCTACAGACCAGTGACGCACGCGCCTGTTGGACGTCTGTTAGAAGGTAAAAGTGTTACAAGAACTCAAGAGCTTATTTGAATTTGAGAACATGTACAATAAATATGTCTACAAGCAAGTCATACACATTATGCAAGTAAAAGTTTCTTTTTGCTTTATCCTGTGTATTTTGTATCCAAAGACGAGACCTCCCCATTTTCTTTTCATGTCTCTTTTAATATCCTTTCTGTTATTTACAGCCATTGGTGATCAAAAAGATACATTATTTTTAATCATACATTGCACGAATGAAGGAAAAAACATCCATGCAACTTCTTGCTCGTTAATGTGCGCTGCGCTCTTTCAACCGTAAACACTCATTCGCAAAGCAGCCATTCTCTTAAAGAGATGGTACCAATTTAGCACTTGTTATATGATATGAGGGTGCTTCAGCAAGGCTGGAAACGGGCAGATTCATCTTTGTGAAGGACGCATGAATCAAGCCACATCCAGGATATCCTGGAAGAAAACTTGCTTCCTTCTGCTCTGACAATATTCCCCAACTCTGCGGATTGGTTTTTCCAGCAGTACAATGCTCCATGCCACACAGCCAGATCAATCAAGGTGTGGCTGGAGGAGCACCGGATCAAGACCCTGTCATGGCCAGCCTAATCTCCAGACCTGAACCCCATTGAAAACCTCTGGAATGTGATCAAGAGTAAGACGGATGGCCACAAGCCATCGAACATTAACTTTTGTGCCAGGAGTGACATAAAGTCACCCAACAGCAATTAGAAAGACTGGTAGAGAGCATGCCAAGATGCATGAACGCACACACACTGATCAGCCACAACATTAAAATCACCTGCCTAATATTGTGTAGGTCCCCCTACAGCTCTGAAAACAAATTCTCAGTTTCTCTGGATTTATTTATTTATATATATATATATATATATATATATATATATATATACACACACACATACACAATGGCGGCCAAAACTTTGGAATAATGTACAGATTTTGCTCTTATGGAAAGAAATTGGTACTTTTATTCACCAAAATGGCATTCAACTGATCACAATGTATAGTCAGAACATTAATAATGTGAAAAACTACTATTAAAATACATTAATACAAAAAAGATCTTAAATTACTTAAGTGTTCTCATCAAAAATCCTTCATGTGCAGCAATGACAGGTTTGCAGATCTTTGGCATTCTAGCTGTCAGTTTGTCCAGATACTCAGGTGACATTTCACCCCACACTTCCTGTAGCACGTGCCATAGATGTGTCTGTCTTGTCGGGCACTTCTCACACACCTTACAGTTTAGCTGATCCCACAAAAGCTCAATGGGGTTAAGATCCATAACACTCTTTTCCAATTATCTGTTGTCCAATGCCTGTGTGTCTTTGCCCACTCTAACCTTTTCTTTTTGATTTTCTGTTTCAAAAGTGGCTTTTTCTTTGCAATTCTTCCCATAAGGCTTGCACCCCTGAGTCTTCTCTTTACTGTTGTACATGAAACTGGTGTTGAGCGGGTAGAATTCAATGAAGCTGTCAGCGGAGGACATGTGAGGCGTCTATTTCTCAAACTAGAGACTCTGATGTACTTGTCCTCTTGTTTAGTTGTACATCTGGACTTCCACATCTTATTCTGTCCTTGTTAGAGTCAGTTGTCCTTTGTCTTTGAAGACTGTAGTGTACTACTTTGTATGAAATCTTCAGTTTTTTGGCAATTTCAAGCATTGTATAGCCTTCATTCCTCAAAACAATGATTAACTGATGAGTTTCTAGAGAAAGCTTTTTCTTTTTGTGTCATTTTTGACCAAATATTGACCTTAAGACATGGCAGTCTATTGCATACTGTGGCAACTCAAAAACAAACACAATGTTAAGTTTCAATTAATGAACCAAATAGCTTTCATCTGTGTTTGATATAATGGCAAGTGATTTTCTAGTACAAAATTATCAATTTAGCATGATTACTCAAGAATAAGGTGTTGGAGTGATGCTGCTGTCTAGATTTGATCAAAAATAACTTTTTTCAAATGGTGATGGTGCTATTTTATACATCAGTAATGTCCTGACTATACTTTGTGATCAGTTGAATGCCACTTTGGTGAATTTAAGTACCAATTTCCTTCCGAAATCTGTACATTATTCCAAACTTTTGGCTGCCAGTATGTGTGTGTGTATTTATATATATATATATATATATATATATATATATATATATATATACACACACACACACTACCGTGTAGTGTTTGAAACACTTATGCATTCTTTATTATTATATATATTTTTTTTTTACATTTTAGAATAATAGTAGTCATCAAAACTATGGAATAACTTAAATGGAACTATGGGAATTATGTTGTGACTAAACAAAATCCAAAATAAATGAAACTGTGTTATATTTTAGCATCTTCAAAGTAGTCACACTTTGCCTGGAATTTGCAGACATGTTCTTGAGGTATCACCCTGGGATGCTTTTTAAACTGTATTGAAGGAGTTCCCATCTATGTTGGGCATTTATTGGCTATTTTTCTTTATTATTTGGTCCAAGTCATCAATTACATTAGATGTATACACTCACCTAAAGGATTATTAGGAACACCTGTTCAATTTCTCATTAATGCAATTATCTAATCAACCAATCACATGGCAGTTGCTTCAATGCATTTAGGGGTGTGGTCCTGGTCAAGACAATCTCCTGATCTCCAAACTGAATGTCAGAATGGGAAAGAAAGGTGATTTAAGCAATTTTGAATGTGGCATGGTTGTTGGCGCCAGACGGGCCGGTCTGAGTATTTCACAATCTGCTCAGTTACTGGGATTTTCACGCACAACCATTTCTAGGGTTTACAAAGAATGGTGTGAAAAGGGAAAAACATCCAGTATGCGGCAGTCCTGTGGGCGAAAATGCCTTGTTGATGCTAGAGGTCAGAGGAGAATGGGCCGACTGATTCAAGCTGATAGAAGAGCAACTTTGCCTGAAATAACCACTCGTTACAACCAAGGTATGCAGCAAAGCATTTGTGAAGCCACAACACGCACAACCTTGAGGCGGATGGGCTACAACAGCAGAAGACCCCACCAGGTACCACTCATCTCCACTACAAATAGGAAAAAGAGGCTACAATTTGCAAGAGCTCACCAAAATTAGACAGTTGAAGACTGGAAAAATGTTGCCTGGTCTGACGAGTCTCGATTTCTGTTGAGACATTCAGATGGTAGAGTCAGAATTTGGCGTAAACAGAATGAGAACATGGATCCATCATGCCTTGTTACCACTGTGCAGGCTGGTGGTGGTGGTGTAATGGTGTGGGGGATGTTTTCTTGGCACACTTTAGGCCCCTTAGTGCCAATTGGGCATAGTTTAAATGCCACGGCCTACCTGAGCATTGTTTCTGACCATGTCCATCCCTTTATGGCCACCATGTACCCATCCTCTGATGGCTACTTCCAGCAGGATAATGCACCATGTCACAAAGCTCGAATCATTTCAAATTGGTTTCTTGAACATGACAATGAGTTCACTGTACTAAAATGTCCCCCACAGTCACCAGATCTCAACCCAATAGAGCATCTTTGGGATGTGGTGGAACGGGAGCTTCGTGCCCTGGATGTGCATCCCACAAATCTCCATCAACTGCAAGATGCTATCCTATCAATATGGACCAACATTTCTAAAGAATGCTTTCAGCACCTTGTTGAATCAATGCCACGTAGAATTAAGGCAGTTCTGAAGGCGAAAGGGGGTCAAACACAGTATTAGTATGGTGTTCCTAATAATCCTTTAGGTGAGTGTATATTATATACATCAATACATTTTTTGTTTTATAATTAAATATATTATATTTAAATTTTTGGCACATATATGTTGGCACATATATGTTGGCACAATTATATTTTTGTCAAAAAAACTAATTTCAAACATTTAAGCATATGCCTTCAGATCAAAAGATTTTTAAGATCATGAGAAACATTTCAGTCAAGTGTTTCAAAAGCTTTGACCAGTAGTGTATATGTGTGTGTGTGTGTGTGTGTGTGTGTGTGTGTGTGTGTGTGTGTGTGTGTGTGATGATGATGATGCCACCTTCTCGGTTTTCTTATATATATTTTTTTGTCTTCAGTTGCATTACACTTACAGTACATGGTGTCAAAAGTCTGGCAAGTAAAAACAAATATTTACTAGGCAATGGCGATTCTTTTTCCTATGTGTTTGTAGAGGGTTGGGACTACACTGTACATGCATATATGGAGTAGAAATACAAGTTCCAGATTTTCAAAAATTAGTAGAGCACAGTGCTAGCAACACCAAGGTCATCGGTTCAATTTACAGGGAATGTGTATATCTTGAAAGCACGGCAAGCTTTGAATAAAAGTGTTTGCCAAATGCAAAAATGTAAAAATACAAATGTAAATAAACATGTCTAGTCTATGAGTTTCCACACATTAAAGCCTCCATCCTCAGTTGTCCAATCACAAAGTTTAGTTCTGTCTTGCATTCAAAACTAGACTAACATGGCTCAGGTTTCTGAGTACTTTCCTTTGGCCCGATCACTGACGCTCACCGGAGCAGCCCTGGGGTATTTTGGGGTGTAGAAGACATAAGGAATGGTGCGACACTTAAAAATGACATTCCACATTACATAAGATCATATGGTAGACTCTTATTGAGTAACCAAGAGACCATCTGATTTACTGCACCATGCCAAAAAAGACTGACGTGTTCAAACAGTACGAGGTTTATTTGTGTCACTTTTATCAGAGCATGCTTCATTACACTCTTTAATCTAAATCTAAAGATAAACGTTTAAAGCAAATGCAGTCTAAAAGCATAAACTGTTATGCAATCTCAAACATGCTATGAATGCACAGGGCTTACCGATGCCAGTGTTTGCACTGACGACAAGCATGGCAAAGTCTGGACAGTAGCTGGTTAAGCCAAAGATGGTGGTCTTCAGGTATTTGTGGTGGCCTGCCAGGTCAATGAAGGTGATCATTTTTGAGGCACTCTCACAGATCTCCTCTGCTGTTCGGGACTCACTGTAGTTCACCACCTATGATATGATCAGAAACTAAAGGTTAAAGATGATCATGGCTAGAACAAGTCGAGACGGAACTATGTGTTTTATAAAATTTGTTAACTCAAGTGTTACATGTTGTGAAGCTGTTTTTGCATGAATGCAGACTTCCAAGTTCCAAACAAAAATAGAAAATAATCTAATGAGTTTAAGAACCATTCATTTGTTAAGCATTTAATTAACTGGATTATATACTGGATTAGACCCACTATTTTGGTATTTCCACCATACCAAACAATTTTGCCAATTCTTTGTTTCTTGTTAAACAGAGCTTTTATTTTGACAGAAAATTTAATGAAGTGCTTTTAGTTTGTATGTTCTTGATGGCTTCTCACTTCCGGATAAGCAGTTTGCTGTATGGCCTTATGTGCTTATAAAACCACAAATGGCTGCTATTTAATTTAATAACTATATAGTCTGCATATGCTGCATGCTTCAAGGTTAATGCTTGCTCTGCTCTCCGTCATCTGCTACAGACTGCATGTGATGATCATGATAAGAGACTATTTAGCCTTGAAAGGGACTTTGCTCTTGATGCTATTCTTGTTACTAGAGGCACCAAAACAATAAACAATTGTTTCTAAACAGGTTTCCCAAAGCCTCACCTCTCCTTTGCTATCAAAACCCAATATCTCAATGCTGATGCTGGAGGTTCTTCCTGTCTGGATTTCATGCAGGTGTCTGAAGAGGTTGAGTCGTGCCCGTCCTCTGCCATTGTCCAGCTCTCCCTGAGTAAGAACACCAAGCAGAGTGGACTTCCCTGAGTCCACGTTGCCCAACACAGCTACACGCAGGTCCAGGAACTGTCGAGGAATCAAATACAGGCGTAAGACAATCAAATACATAAGATGAATGTGACACAAAAACATGCTCAGTATCTCAAACATTCACCTGCTGATCATCTGGCACTTTCCTGATGAGGACTTCAGCTATTCTGTGTAGTTCGTCAGAGTCATAATCCACCTCCCTCTCCCTGAGAACTGTGATGTCAGCACCCACCCTGAACACAATCAATAACCACATTACACTTATTCTATTGTGTATATGGTGATACATATAAATAAAACAACAACATCTAAATGGGTAAATCTTACCCAGGTATGTTCTTGACAATATTTGTGAGATTCACCCAAATTTTAAGTAAGGATTTAATATATTTATGGGATACAACTGATAATTTTACATGTTAATATTCACATCCAAAATGAACTATGTATGTAATAGAGGGCATTCAGGCTGAGGGCAGTGTGTTTGTGCATTTCTGCTCATACTTCTCAGCCATCCTGTGGAGTGTTTTGAGCGAAGCTCTCATATCGTCCTCTGACAGGCCCACCAGCAGCCCGTTGTCCTCCACACCGATCTGATACACAGCCTCCCCTCGGCCCTCCTGTAACCTCCACTTCATCTGTGTGGCCAGGTGCTCAAAGCGGTACTGTGTGGGGTTAACCAGCTTCAGCTATGTTAAAGAAAACACAGAGGCAATGCTAGAAATAATAAAGAGTGTGAAAGATTTACAAATTGGAGTGTTTAGTGGAGACCTGGGCGTGGGCAGTAAACACAAATTTCATTATTTACTCACTCTTATGTCATTACAAACCCATATGCTGTCATTTTCCCCCCAAGGAACACAAAAGGAATTCATGCAACTCTTTTCCATTTGACGACAGTTCATAGTCACCGAAGAGTCAATAAGGCCTTAAGAGTTCATGAATAATGCCCTACATTTTGATATGTTCCTCACACAAACATACTGTATGGCTTCAGACGACTTGAAATATAGTGCATACATTAAATGGACTACTCTTATGGTTTTTTTGCCCCCCTCTTTTTTTGAACTTAACGTGGCCACTGTTAACCACTGTTTCCACACAGCATGTAAGTTTTGAATGACATGAGGGTGAGTAAACAATGACAGAATTAAAGGGATAGTTCACCCAAAATGAACATTCTCTCATCATTTACTCACCCTCATGCCATCCCAAATGTGTTTGACTTTCTTTCTTCAGCAGAGCACAACAAAGAGTTTTATAAGAATATTTCAGCTCTAGGTCCATACAAGTGAATGGTGACCAGAACATAAAGGCAGCATAAAAGTAATCCAGTGTTCTGCTGAAGAAAGTAAGTCATACACATCTGGGATGGCATGAGGGTGAGTAAATGATGAGAGAACTTTCATTTTTGGGTGAACTATCCCTTTAAGTCTGTAAGCCTCAGTTCAAGTGTATTGTAATGATAATTGTAGGGTAATCGAAGGCATGAAATCAATGCTGTTTTGTTTACTTGCAGCTAAAAGGGCAACAGCTGTGGAGTATAAAAAGCTCTGCTAATCTACAGTTGCATACAGTTACAGAGGTGACTCTTTGAGAGCTGAGGCCGAGCTAACGGAAAATATTAGATATGACATATACAGTAGCTTAATCATTCTACAAATATTCATGAGAAAAGGTGAACAGCACTGTTGTGTCCAACAAAATATGTGGTGATAATGTTTGGAGAAGTTGGTTTGTGTAAAGTTTACCTTGTACTCAATGTTTCCCTCTTCAACCTGCAACAAAAGACAGAAGTTGATCTTGAATAAAGTTCAAAAGTCACAGGTTCAGTTTTCAAACGCACAAAGACTTTAGCCTACATCGGAAGAGAAAAGTGTCGAGTTGACCCAGTTTAAAGCAATGTCAATGAATTTGATGGGCCATAAAAAATAGGGTCTGCTTATATATGGTATGTCTTGCCTATACATGTCCAACATATGATATCACAACTGACAAACAAAAAGAGGCTTGGAAAAGCCTTCAGCTTGAACTTTTGTTTTAACTAAATTAATGTGGTTAATTAACCAAGTTAAAAGGATATTCACACAAAAATTGATGAGAGAATTTTCATTTTTGGGTGAACTATTTTGCTCAATGTATTTTTATAAAACTGTGTATCCGATAAGCAAACCGAATGACAAATTAATAGCCGATCATATAATTTAATTTTATATAAAAAATAAAAACGAATGAAATGTTTGCTCTTGTTGTGCATAATCTAGAGTGAAAAAAGTTTGGAAAACTATTTTAATAAATTTTATGAATAACAATTAGCATATTGGTTTACATAATAAAATTCATAATAGAAATGCTTTTAAATAGATATACAGTCATGAAACTTATATATATAAATAACATATATTCATATCAGAAAAACAAACTATTAATCTGTAAAACATTACATAATATTTATGAATAACTCCTTAATAACTGTTGGTAACAGTTGATTTCACATAAATATGTTTCACTATGGAAAAAGTTGAACATGTCAAAAGAAATGGCAAATATATGTGTTATGTTTTGACCAAAACATTCTGCTTGATCACATTATAAACATCAATTTAGATCAAATGAACAAGAAAACTACTGAATGCAAATATTCCACCAATGACAAGACAAGCAAACGGCCAACAACAATGAATCAGTTATTCATCATCATGTCTTCCCGCCTTTATTCTTGATGTTTACAAACACAGCTGTTGCAGCGTGTCAAATTGCTGCCAGTTCACTCTGATAATAGTAATAAAATAATTAAAAACACATTTATAAACAAACTGAATAACGTTCAATGGTCCGCCACCTCACGTTACATTTGCTGTCTTTATTTTACAGTAAGATTCTCTACGTGTCCATTGTTCTTTCAACATAAACTATAAAAGTACCAATTACCAGCCAAAGGGAGTTACTCTCTCTCACAGACAACACTGCTCATGAACTGTCTGAAACACCTGGTTTGCAGTGCAGCCATTACATCTGTGACAAAGCTACGTCACTATGTAACACATCTGCATAATGCCCGCTTCAGGAATGCGCTGCTCAGGAAGATTTGGGAACTGAAACTCTGGCCCTGTCCCAATACCCCTACTTGTGGTTTTGGTCTCTCCTACTTACCCACTTGTCTTGTGTATTTCTGTTTTAGGCCACTAGTGTGTAAGTAGACGGACGACGGCGAGTGTGTGGATGACTTTCGATTGCACGTTCGGACACTCTTAGACTTAAAGGTGTTGGTGCTGGTTGTGACAGCTGTTTTTGATTGACAGCTGAAGACTGATTGTTTTTGGTAGCGGTGACAGTTATAGCCTACTTAAAATAATAAATAACTGAAAATTTTACATATATTTTCATTTATTAATACACTACTGGTTGTTGGAAGTGTATTGTGATGCAGAAAATATATATGTAGATTTTTATAATGTTTTATAATGTGAAAATAATTGTAAAAGTTCATTAGTTTTAATCATTTTGATTTTCAATACTTGTTTAACTGTATTGCATCATCCATAACTGCAGTAAATTATGAAATATAAGCAATGACTCTGTTTCACAATACACTGCATAAAATAAAATAAAAATGTTATTCTATTATTAATATTACAAATATTAATGTTTGATCCATTAATAGCTACTAATACAAACCATTTAAATGATATGCTTTGGCTTGTCATTTATACAGTATAAGACGACCAAAGACTGCTTTACACAACGTATCAGTATGTGATTTCATACAACAAATAAAAAGCATTAAAACGTATATTTTAAATACATAAAAATGAGAATTAAACTTGTGATAGCTGATACACTTGTAATTTTAAAACAACATTTACTAGACTGCATGTTGTATGTCACACTGGCTGATAAATGACCAAAATCACCAGCAGTATTAGGCAAGAACAAACAAAATAAGGTGATTACTGGGCAAGAAGGATAACAAAGAGGTTTATAAATATAAATAATATTTTGTGCTTATGATGCTGCTATTAAGTCATCCATGTTGAAAAGCTTCCCATCACGTCATCATGGCGAAAATACACCGACCACTCAGGTAGGCGAGGTGTGATGAACTCTGGGATACACATAGCCTGAAAGTCCACTCCGAAGCGGTATACGCACTAGTGAGGATTTAGTGTGGGTTAAGTGCACTGAGCTTTGGCATGTTTTAGACATTGGACAGTCTTGAACACTTATGGAGCTTTTCCACTGCACGGTACAGCTAGACTCGACTCAATTTTGGGGGGTTTTCACAGTGGATAGTACCTGGTACTTTTTTTAGTACCACCTCGGTCAAGGTTCCAAGCAAGCCAAGCCGATACAAAATGTGACGTCAAAACCCTGCAGATCACTGACTGGTCAGAGAGAATCATCACTACCAGCGTCACTGGATTTGCGACACAAGACATCAACCTGCTAGTTTTAAAGTTAGCAACAGTGATAGCAGTATCATTTGTTCACACGACTTTCTAATTGTAAAAAGAAATGGCTGTGTGCAAAACTGCGCAGTGGATAAAGAGGTGCAGACGTTCCTCTCGTTAGCGACGAATGAAACGACACAAAACTAAAAAGTATTTCAGGAATTCTCTCAGCTGTTGGCTAACACAGGACCTACCAACAGTGTAGGGAAAAGTAAGAAAAATCTTAAAAGTGACTACAGAACCATCAAGGACTACAACAGTCGGAGTGGTTCAAACAGAAGAAAGTGGAAGTGGTTCGACCAAATGGATGCTATCTATGGCAATGGGAGGGAGAGTGCCCTGGACTCGGCCACGGCATTATAGGAGTCCACGATGGAGGATGGTACGTTTTGTTGTGCTGACTCTATACTCTGATTGAAAGCTTCACTTTATTTAGTTGACCAGCTACTGGAAAGCTTTCTTCTAAACCAACCAGGCCAATTTAACTGTTACACTTGTGTAAAATCATCATGCAATAACTGCCTTATGCAGCACAATGAGCTAGTAGCTAACAGCTAGCGGTCGTGTTATTGTTTATGGTCAGTAATGTTTGTGTTGCGTTTAAGATGATGTCACGGTAGTAGAGGCGACACAACTATGACGATCAGCCTATAATCCCACCCACGTTGAGGCGGCACTAAACTGCAGTGGAAAAGCAAGCTCAGAAAAGTAAAGCGAGCAGAATCGAGTCAAACGGTAACTTGCAGCATAACCTTGGTTATGGTAAGGGGTGTCACATTTCCGACACACGCTCTAAGTGGTTGACCAATCACAACACACAGGGCTTTTCGGAAAGGGGGGCTTTAAAGAGACAGGTGCTACAACAGTGTTTCAGACAGAGGGTGAAAAGAAGTGCCGCGGCAACGTACAGTATTATAAATATGTTTTTTTTTTGTTGTTTTTTTTTACATTTAAGCATTTTAACCTATTCTAGTAGACCCCCAAAAATAAAATTATGAACCTATAATGAGCGTAATATGGGCTCTTTATAACACTTAAAAGAAAAGTGACTACTCATTTTCCTTTACACAGTCATATAAATGTTAATTAAAATGTTTTTATATCCATGTTATTTGCCAACGTCTCAAGTGTAATTGGCTAGATTTGTGTGTAGTAAAAGTTGAAGCAACAGCAGATGAGGAAGTCGGGCTCACCTCTGGAGGTAGATAAGGCGGGTTATTGCTGGCTTTGGGGTACCGGGCTGACCGGTGTTTAAACTTTTTGCAATTTTTCGCGGTTGATTTTCTGCTGGCAGTCACTCCAGCCCCATTACTCGCTCCCTGAGAGCTGGACTTCTGTGTGGAAACGGTCCCGAACAGCTCCGACACCCGCGTATCCATTTCTATTCAAACCCCTGAAATAATCCAACAGACTGACTGATAAACTACTGCGTTTGTCCTACGCCATCCCCCCTGCTGCATGCATTTGGTTAAAGCAGATATAAACACACGGAGAGGGACGGAAACATTATTTGTAAACTCGAGCCGGTAGGGCTCAACCCCCCTCCCGCACAAAACGAAAACAACTGATCGTCCGATTGAAGTTTGCGGAAGTGCGTCGTGCAAACGTCCTATTCGTGACGTCACTCCAAGTTGAACAATTTAACCTAAAAATGTTTTCTTATTTAATTATTTATTGCATAATAATTTTGTATGTAAAAATAAAACGGAAAGAGATACATGTGTACTAAATATTTGCCTATACAAATCTATATATCATTTTAATATGCAAGCATAATTTTCGATACAAAAAATTATTCGAGCCCCTTACTAGAAAATAATTTAAGAAAGCACATAAATGAAATATTACAAATCAAAATGAATACGAGAAGTCAATATGAAAATGGTGTAGCAAACAAAAAATAAATAAATAAACAAAAATACACGGAAGTATTTGAGTCACCGATGATTATTCATAATTTAGGCATGTTGTAATCACTATGTAATCTTACGTGAATAGCATTTGAATAACAAAAGTAAAGCAAAACTTTGCACTTGCTGTGCATCAGTTTTTTTTTTTTTTATGACACAAGGATCAATAGGCTAATATAAATATTTATAATATAAATAATATAATATAAAGAGTCAAATAAGATTTTTCTCAATGTATATTTGGCTTCATAGTATTTTTTATTTAAGTTTATTATATTATTTATATTTTGTATAATAACCGTATTTTGATGGAGGACATTTTTACATCAACATTTATTCATTTACAAGCCAGAAAACCTTTTAAAGCCTTTCAAACGTATGAGATAGTCTTTAGAAAATGTCAGACATAAAGTTGAGTTGAAAAGCTGTGTGTAAAGTGCGACAGCGCCACCCCTCTGTCATGAGAGGAACAGGTACAATTTGAGGGATATTGCTTCAGTTTCATTGCTGTTTTTTTGGATTTCCGCACAACAACAACTTTTGTTGAAAGATTTTGATAGGTTGGATTTAATTAAATATTAATATTAAGTGAACTGTCCATCCCATAAGTTGTACAACCACCCAAATCAGCCCTGGCAACGAGATAAAGAACTAAGAAAACAGCTATTCTTTAACTACACAGTGTGAGGAAATTTAAATCTACAGGCCTATTATACATCTACTGTATTAGTAAAACGAATGCATATGACTGAAAAAGTTTGCCAACACTCTATAATTACTTTTATTAACAAGAAAACTTATATAAAATAGAAGCATCAGAAATGACTAAAATGTCAACAGTTCCATAAGAGAGAGAAAGTGATCCATGAGATTTCTATTTTCTATTTACATTTTTTGAATCAATTTATTACACGGCTTTCAGGAAAACCCGATTCTGATCAATTCAGCCACCTAGCAGTCTGACATTTTGAATAACAACCGCTCATCCATTAGAGATATCAGACCGCTCATCCATTGGTGATATCAGACAGACCACTCATCCATTAGTGATATCAGACAGACCGCTCATCCATTAGTGATATCAGACCGCTCATCCATTAGTGATATCAGACCGCTCATCCATTAGTGATATCAGACAGCTCATCCATTGGTGATATCAGACAGACTGCTCATCCAGTAGTGATATCAGACAGACCGCTCATCCATTAGTGATATCAGACTGCTCATCCATTAGTGATATCAGACAGACCACTCATCCATTAGTGATATCAGACCACTCATCCATTAGTGATATCAGACAGACCGCTCATCCATTAGTGATATCAGACAGACCGCTCATCCATTAATGATATCAGACAGACCGCTCATCCATTGGTGATATCAGACCGCTCATCCATTGGTGATATCAGACCGCTCATCCATTGGTGATATCAGACAGACCACTCATCCATTAGTGATATCAGACCACTCATCCATTAATGATATCAGACAGACCGCTCATCCATTAGTGATATCAGACAGACCGCTCATCCATTAATGATATCAGACAGACCGCTCATCCATTAGTGATATCAGACCGCTCATCCATTGGTGATATCAGACAGACCACTCATCCATTAGTGATATCAGACAGACCGCTCATCCAGTAGTGATATCAGACGGACCGCTCATCCATTAGTGATATCAGACTGCTCATCCATTAGTGATATCAGACAGACCGCTCA
>NW_026266539.1:0-25000 GCF_025860055.1 Xyrauchen texanus
TCAAGGACACAATGGTGGTGGCCGTAGGGCTCGAACCAGTGACCTTCTGATGAACAGATATGTGCTTTAGCCCACTACACCATCACTACTCACATTAACACTTTAAGCACAGAGATTTGACCAGATTCCTTGAATCTTTTAACTATATTGTGCACTGTATTGGGTTAAAATTCCCCAAATCCTTCCCATTTTTCTTTGGGGAACCTTGTTCTCAAAGTGCTGGATTATTTGCTGAAGCTTCTGTTGGCAAATTGACAAGTCTCGTATGATCCTTGCTCTTGAAGGACTAGGCTGATTTTGGAGGCTCCTTATACAGTGTACAGTACTATTACACAGTTGCCTCACCCGTTTAACATCCACTGTTTCACATCACCTTGTTATTTCAACTCGTCAAAGTGTTATTAGTCTTAAATTGCCCCTCTCTCAACTTTTTTTGGTGCGGATTGCAATCAACTGATTTCAATGAAATTCACAAGATAAAACATCATATAATATCTAGTTGTAGTGCTTTCAATATAGCAAAGAGTGAATATAATTGACAAAGCACTCCTTTTTTATTTTAATTACCATTTTTCATACTGTCCCAACTTTTTTTGGAATTGGGGTTGTACTTGTTTGTCCAAGCAATAGAGTGCAACAGTTAGTAAATTAAAAATCCCATTTATTTTCTCCATAGATTAATACATTTTAAACTATCATTTATAAACTTTTAAAGACAGTTCTACCGTGTGCTCCGAGGTTGTTAATTGATGGTATATGCTTTTGTTGAAAGCATCAGTCCTCGTTATTTCAATTTCATTAGTTAGAATTTCTGGTGAAGATCTACACTTCCTACACACCCTTGATCTTGAGGGGGGAAATCTACCAATCGGTGAATCGTGGCGAACAAAATGTGGCAAAAGGTTCTGCTGCGCCCACTTCCATGCTGCACTATGGATGTGGTATTTATTTGTATATATATATATTAATATCTTTTTAAAAAACTTAAAATCTAATGATTCTTTAATTGTAATGAACAACTTTACATCTATAGTTGAATTTTTTTTTCATAATTTATATTCTATTGCATCATTTGCAATGTTTCAGGGGATTGTGGTACATTCCCTCATTAAAGACGTTAAGTACACAGTATTGTACCTTTGTCTTTTTGTCCAATTTTCCACTACTTTTTTGCTTCTAATCAAATATTTACTAGTGTGACTCACCTCGGTAGGATGGGGTAAAAATTTAGATTTTCCGATGCTTGGGGATTTTCATTTGAATGATCTCTATGTCGATTCTTAAATCCCAAGACCGATCGTTCACTGTATCCACAACTCTCTACAGTGCGAGTACACTCCTTATAGAACTGCTTGTTTTCTTAAAGAGACAGTACCAATTTTTAGCACGTGTTCTACAAATCAATATAAATACTTGTACAAAGTATAAATTGTGTATTAAACATTTAATAAAATATTAAATATGCAATATAAAAATATGTATTGATGGATTTGTACAGTTAAAAACAAAAAAGCTAGAATGTTACAAAATGATGAAAAACAAAAGAAATGTAATTTTATAATAAACATTTTTGTTAGACGGTCCCCTGTATAATTAACTCTTTCCCCGCCAGCGTTTTTAAAAAAGTTGCCAGCCACCGCCAGGGTTTTTGAAGATTTTCGCTAAACTTTAATGGCCCGCAGAATATTTTCTTCCATGAATATATGAAGATGCTATATATCAAAATAAAGATCTGCGCCTCTGCTTTTAGACAAAAAAAAAACGATTTTATTTTATCTTCATTTGTTCTTTTTTTATTGCCACTTGAACAGAGGTAGGTTTTGTCAAAAACAACATTTCGGACAAAAAGCTGAGAAAAAGGCATTTTTATCAAACAAGTGCTTTAGTATTAGTATGGTGTTCCACTTCACGTTTGAGACGATCACAGTCTGTTTCTTTGATCAAAGAGTTGCGTACTCTCTCAAAACATGTGCGCGGGTCTTCCTTACCGTATACCACCTAAAACACGGATACCCGTAAAATTCCGTGTTTGGCGGGGAAGCGTTTTTTCATAAAACCCGGAAAATTCCGTGTTTGGCGGGGAAAGAGTTAACAGCCCTAGCTGAGAGAGAATTTCTTTTATATGTAAGAAAAATTGACATTTTAATTGAAATAACCCACTTGAATCAATATTGAATTGAAATCGGAATCGAAACGAGAGCTTGTGAATCGGAATCGACTCTGTTGTTGGAATCTGTATCAATGCACCTCAGAGCTCATGGCTTAGAACTTTTATTTTTAAAGGATTTGTATGATATCCCTATGGAAAAACTGGGAAAATACTTCCAGAACTAAGATGGCTGAAAAAGTGGGCGTACACTGTTGCACTCTATTGTGGACAAACTGTGTTTGGGGAATTTGTTTTGGGAACACTTGTTATTATTGCTTTTAAATTTGGTACATCTAATGGTGTGGAAAAAATTACAAATTGTAAAACTACCCCATCTTCCATTGGTCAACCAGAGAGTTGGGCACCAAACTCACTTCACTGGTGGAGCCAATGTTGTGGAGTTGGGCCAGTCAAACAAACAGATCAACGTTATGATAGGGCCGCATCGTTTAAACATTTAAGGGGACTCAACTGACGAATCGCTTATAGTTAACATAAAAAATGACATACATCACCAATCATCTACAGTATGCACAAATATTGAATATTGAATGCTATACTTGATTCTCTCTCACTGTTAGGATTGAGCAGCTATATCAGAACGTTCTGGCTTTGTGGCACCACTCCCACATTAACATGAAGAGCGTGGTGTCCTGGCACTATCTGATGACTGACATCCGCTCCATCCGCAAAAGCAGTGTATCCTCGGTATGAGCCTCCTTCTGTTTGTGCAAATGAGCATATTTGAGAAAACATTGTGAAAATCTCTATTTATCAACAATCACAATCTTTGTGTTATGTGCTGGATAAGTGTAATGCTAATTTCCATCTCTAGATCAAGACTCTGCTGCCAGGTGATCACCAGCAGGTGCTGAGCAGCTTGCAGTCCCACTTTGAGGATTTCTTGAAGGACAGCGATGAATCTGAGGTGTTCACAGTGGCCGACTGCTCTCAGCTGGAAAAAGAGGTTGTGGCGTGCAAGGAGTACTACGAGGAGCTCCTCAAATCTGCAGAAAGAGGTAAGTTACTAAAGGGGTGTTCACACATACAACAATGTGCAGCAACAAAGCGTACAGAAGTTATTCATTTTCGAGAGTTGGAGATTTCCAGCATCATGAGCGACAGTGGCTGTTGAACATGCATTGGGGTTGTTTTTAGCGATGTGACAGTTGAGAAGAGTTGCTAGAAACCCAAATGAATTTCTTTCTTCCTTAGAACACAAAAGGTCAATTTTTGAAAAAAGTCTTCACAGGGTTTATTCACCATAAGTGAGTAGTGTCTCTGGTCTGTCAAGCTTGAAAAAGGACAAAGCAAACAACATAAAACCACTGTAAAATTAATCAATACAATACAACAATATATACTCTGAAGCAATATAATCACTTTGAGTGATGAACAGAATAAATGTAAACCTTATTAACCTGTTTGATACGCAATTTCACCGCACGCGGGAGTGACATCACTCTGCTTACATGTACAATATAATTTACCGTCTATAAATGTAATTAATGTTAACAAATTATACATCTTTTCAGATGGGTTCAACATTGATATCCGATCTCTGTTTCACGATAGCAATGCTCCAGAAACAGCAATTTAGTTATTTGTGCAGGAGTACAAATGCAAACATGCAATATCAAAACGGGACTTCATACCTTTATTATGAAAATGCGATCGCCAGATGAATCCAGTTCACCACACTTGGGTCAATTGTCCATGGCAAGTGTTCAGTGAAAAACATCCAATAGCACTTTCTGTCCATAAAAGTGATACATCTGAGAAATATTGATATATTCTCCATTGTTTATATGCAATCTCGTCTGAAAGAATTGCCCTTCGTCATCGTTCTTCAACAAACTATGCAATCTGAGCAGCATTCATGTTGTAAAATATGATCTTATATATTCAAAATGAGCCCATCTCCAAAGTCTATTTTTAAAAATGCAGTGTAGTTTTATTCATAATAGCTGAGCAGTGCAGTCAGATTTTGTGTCCTCTTGAGAGGCGGAACCTTCATTTTACTCTGTAAGCTTCCAGCAATTTTACAGAGACAAAAGTTTGCAGGAACCTCATTTTTTGTTAGATCATCTTTAAATTTGAAACGTAACTTCTTCAGACTTGTGGCTTTGAGAACATTGTATTCCTGGGTTGTCTTGGTACTTTTATTATGTTTTTTTTTAGATTATAAAAACATGTTCAGCACAAAATATTTTATTACTATAAACTTCAGCTTCTCTAACTTTCAAAAATAACAACATATTAATTCTGAAACTTGGGAAATAAAGCCCAAAGTGTCTTCTCTCAAAAGATACTACAACTGTGTCCATAATCCAAAGGGTCCAGTAAATACAACCATTTAAGTTCAGGTATGTCATTTTCATGGATTGTGCTCAAAAAGGGGGTGCGTTGTGCCGACTACATCAACATCAAACCTCTTTGGTTCTCATGCCATCTTGTGACCAAACATGCAACCTCCAGTAATAAAAACTGCATATTTCTGAACGCCCCTTAAGAGAATGCTGTGACCAAACATAAGCCTATTAAGGAGAAAGTACTTTAGCAAATATCTTCTGGAATGATGTTTTATCCAATAATGAACTCCCTGTTCATATTATGAGCAATGAGATTGCACATGTTTCTGAATATGGGATTAGGTTTGAATAATCTGGGAATTTATCTATTTACTAATTTAATGATCTTAATCTCATACAATAATTGTACACATGTGCACACTTGTATTTACATGCACAAGTGTTGATGCCAATCAGGATTAGTTCCTATGTTGCTAGCTAATGTTTCAGACACACAACAAATGAACAAACAGACAAACAAACAAATATGCACACAACAGATTATTGTTTGTAAATGGAGTCTCAGTGATGTACTCATTTCAAATGTATTTCCCTGTCGATCAACAGAAGAACAGGAGGAGTCCGTGTACAACCTCTTCATCTCTGAGGTGCGTAACTTCCGGATGCATGTGGAAGCTCATGAGGAACAACTTATCCGGAAAATCCGAACTCCACTAGACAGAGATGACCTGCAGGAGTGTGTGCTGCGCATTACTGAACAGGAGGTGTGTTCTCCAACTATATGAATCCAATGTACTGAACACTTCTCGTCTGGATCATCATTATTCTTTTTCCTATAACTGTAACCTATTAAATAAAACGTATTGTTCCCATGGAAAATTTTCCAAGCTTTGAATGCAGAGAGTACATAACAATCTAGATCTTTCTGGTCTTTATTTCTTACACAAACAGAAGAAGAAGGTAGAGTTGGAAAGTTTGAAGGAAGATCTGGAGACCCTGAGAGAGAAGTGTGAAGTGTTCCTCAGACAAGCAGCAGCTTCTCCATCTGTCCCCACGCTGTCCTCTGAGCTCAACGTCCTCACCCAGAGCATGAGCCAGGTCTACTCCATGTGCTGCATCTACCTGGAGAAGTGAGTGTTCACTTATCTACAAATGAGATATACATTTTTATCCTCTTATAATCTCTTAAACACATAAGCATTATATATAAATATAATTACAAGTGATCTAAATTTTGTTAGTTATGCTCAGCTTTAAAATATTCAATCGGCTGGAAAAGTAATGGAATTGAATTGGTCAAAAGGTATGGGAACCTTGTTAAAAATGAGTAGTGAAAAAGCCCAAAAAAGACAAAAAACTATATAAAAAATAAAGGTTGTCAAAATAATGCGTTAATTTACTGCTATTAATTATATGAAATAATAAAGTATAACCCAGCAGCCCCCAACCCATGCTTAAATTCTGTAAAATGGAATGTTACTACAGTCGGGGCAATGGAACCTTTTCACACTTCTGGGTTTTGAAATGCGGAAGTAAACGATTCTTGGGTACCAATAGCGGTGAATGAGAGTGAATGAGAGGCCACAACAAATATAATTTTTGCATACACATTTGCTACAACATCAAAACAAAAGCGGCAATATTATGTTTCCATAACTTTCCAAATGAAGAAAAAAATAGACAGTCAGGAGAAAGAAGATGGCAAATTTACTGTCGCTCTCACAGCAGCTGTATAAGAAACCTCATCACATCTGTCGTAACTCTTTTTTAAAACTAATGCCAGAGGAATATAATACAAATTATATTGCAAATATGAAACAGTTTGCTAGATAGGGCAGAAATGCGTCTGTGGGAACTGCGTCACTGTCTGTGAAAAGTGTCCATTCAAGCTTGATCAGAGATCTTCTATTCTGAAATAACCCCTATGTTTTTATTATAGGAGAGAGCGTAATGGTCAACTAGCATGTTACCACAGCAAGTCACTGTTTGCGGATACCATACAAATAGAAAGAATGCAGACAAAGAAGGCAGACAGGATTTTCAACATTTTAAACTATGTCTAACTTGACACAGCATCTTAAAAGCACTTAGATTACTAGAGATGCTGAAATCTAGTGAGACACTCCAGAAGCATCCATCTGACGCATTATTACGTAAACCAACAATAAAGAGGGACAAGAAAGACAATAAAATGGTTATATTCAATGATATAGAAATAAAAATATCTATATTTGGACTTTTAGTCCTCTTTTGTATTGTCTAAATGCTTGTCTTTTGCCACAATATACTGTATGTAAATGATGTATTGTTTATTATATAATTATTATATACTTATTTTTAATTTTGTTGTTGTTGTGGTGTCTCATTTAATATTAATATGCTGTTAATTTAGATTAATTCATTTAATTAATCTGCATATCATGTAATTAATTATATAATAAAATGTAATATATTGACAGCCCTAATATATTTTCATACTGTACAGTTTCATTTTTTGGCTGCTAATGCACCCCGATATCAAACACAGGATCAATAAAGTGCCAATCTTTTATTCTCAGGCTAAAGGCAGTGAGTTTGGTGGTGAAACACAGTCAGAGCGCTGAAGCTCTGGTCAAACTGTATGAAGCCAAGCTGTGTGAGGAGGATACAATCAATGCTAACATCAGATCTATCGATGGTGTTATGAGCACTCTTAAGGTAAAACAGATGTCATTTTACCGCTGATTCTGATTTAGTCAAGTAACACTTAGCATTTAACACCTTAAACACATTTTGGTTTTCATTTGTAGCAATGGAGATCTGAAATCGATGAAAGACGTGAGGTACTCCATGAATTGGAGGACGAGCTACATAAGGCGCGAGTGGTCAGTGAACGCATGTTCAAAACACACAACGAGAGAGACTTTGATTTAGACTGGCACAAAGATAAAGCCGACCAGCTCAAAGAGAGATGGCAGAACATTCACTCTCAAATTGAAAACAGGTAGAATGGGTTGATCTGTTTGCCCCTAGCTAATGTTATGTTGTGGGGTTGCAATAATTTATCAAACTAATGATATATGGTAAATATATGATAAATGGCATTTGTTGTTCAATGTATTTAGGCTTAGAGATTTGGAAGGCATCTGTAAATCTCTTAAATACTACAAAGACACATACAACAGCCTGGATGAATGGAGCAAAGAAATGGAGGCCAAGCAGCTCAAGACGCAAGAGAATCATTCCGAGGACAGCAAAGCTTTGGCCGAGTTCCTTAACCAGCAGAAAGTACGAAAAATTTATTTGTTTCCACTTTTTAAATCTTACATTTTTTAATTGTTTCATTTGCTTAAAATCCTGATCCGGATTTTATTTCCAGGTTTTGGTTGCAGAAATTGAACAGAAACAGAGTAAAATTGAGGAGTGCCAGAAGTATTCAGAGCAATATGCTGTGGGAGTGAAAGTAAGACAAGATTATTACATTGAAGTATGCTGACATAACACTTGCAAAAAAGTGCCATGGTATTACCATCTTATTGGAAATGGTACCATGGTAATACCATAATGTAATGTACATGTTATACAATGGCCATTTTTGAAGCACCTTGGAGTACCATGTAAATATGATGATATATTAACTTAATACAGTACCAAAGTATATGAAGAGTACCATGGCATTGCCATTTGATACCATTACTATACCATGGTAATGCTGCAGTACTTTTTAAGGGAATAAGGGAACATAAAAGGGAACATTTATATCAAGGTTTGTAATGTTTTTTTCTCTTCTTGAAGGACTATGAGTTACAATTGATGACCTACAGAGCCATGATTGACTCTCAGCATAAGTCCCCTGTGAAGAGGAGAAAGATGCAGAGTTCCTCTGATGTTATCCAGCAAGAGGTATGAGAAGAAATATTCATGGAAATATAACCAGTCAAAAAGAAAACTTTGATACTTCAACTTTCTTTGTTTCCCTCCACAGTTTATGGAGCTTCGTACACGTTACACAGCTCTGGTCACTCTCATGACGCAGTATGTGAAGTTTGCAGGTGAAACCCTGAAGAGGGCAGAAGAAGATGAGGTAGGGCATTTCATCTTTTATGCTTATCTAAAGAAATGATTGATGTTTTTTAGCTAATTCCCCTATATAAGGAATTTGCATTGCATGTTATTTAACACGAATATGCTCCCAGCCATGTGTCATTCACCATGAAGCACAATGACACATGAGAACTAGGACACACACCTGAACATCATTACACTTCATGACCACTCAACCCCTACACGAGTAGTTCTTGCAATACAAAGTCTTTCTAATGCATGGACATTTATATTGATACAAAATAGCATGTAGTTTTGGATTTTGTATCTTTGTTGGTGAGCTTATCCCTTGGGCAAGCATGGCCTGGAAAAATAGTCTGAAGAGTTCCTGCAAATAAGTGGTGGTGGGTCATTTCTGGTAAGTGGGCAAGAACCGGTTTTTCTCTTTCAAGTGATCGACAGGAAGATGACTGTATCTTTAATTTCAGAGGAGGATGTCATTGGAAAGAGCAGAGTACATGAGCTGGACTGAGAGCATGGAGCTGCAGAAAGTTGCCAGTGAAGATGAAATAACCAGGCTCCAGCATCAGGTACTGGAACTCGAGACCTCACTGTCTAACAGGCAACAGCAGCTGGACATCCTGGGAGCAGATCTTGAGATGCATAAAAGATCAATAGAGGACTTGACCTTGCAGAAATCAAAGGCTGAGTATGAGGCACAAAAATACCGTGTTGAACTAGAAGGTGTAATCAAAAGCAAGGGTACCATTGAGCAGGATTTGACCCGTGCTCGTCAACAGGTCCAGCAATCAGAGGCTAAACAGGTCTCTTTGGAAGAGAGTCTCAGGAACCTTAAAAGGAGCATAGAGGAGAGTACATTAGCCCGCAAGAAGCTTGAAGATCATTTACGTCGCAAGGACAGTGACGTACAGGGCCTTGAGGAGCACAGTCGTACTTTGGAACGAGAACTGAGGGCCAAGGAAGACACCAAAGCAGAGCTCCTTAACCAAGTGAGAATCATGGAAATGGATCTTGCCCACCAGTCAGAAGTCAGAATGATGCAAAGCGAATCCTTGATGGGTTTTAAGAAGGAAAGTGCACAACTGATTCATTCTGAATCTGAGGCTGAGGTCCAGCGCAAAATGGAGGAGCTTATTATGGGCAAGAAGCGAGCCGAGACTGAGATCAAAACGTTGAAGTCTGAATTGAACTCAATTCTTGTCCATAAGACTGTGGCCGAAGACAAGGCACAACGTTTCAAAGAACTCTTAGATGAGGCAAACAACCGGCTGTTGAAGCTTCAAGTGGAAATGGATGCAGATAGGTCTAACATGAGACAGAAATCAGAGGAATTAAGGCAAGAATCTTCTGAACTAAAAAAATCTGTCTATATGTTTCAAGAGCAAATCAAGTCCCTTCAAAGAGATAAATCCTCTCTGGAGCAGAGAGTGCTTTTCCATAAAACAGAGGTTGATGGCCTAAAAGAACAGCTGAAGGTCAACCAAGGAAAACTTCTACAGCGGACATCATTGGAACAAGAGAGGTCTCATAAATTGAGGTGCCTGGAAGACGAGTTGTCTTCCAAACAGACTGAAGTTGAGCAGATGACTTTTAAAGTGAATGAACTTAATAGGAAAAATCAAATGTTAGAAAGTGATATCCGACATCTTAAGGTAAGTATTGAGTCAATCCAGCAAGATAATTTACATGCTGATCAAAAGATTAAAACCCTGAAAGGTGAGGCAGACATTTTGAAGGAGCAACTGCAGAGAGCCAGAGAAGAAATCGGTCTGAAGACAAGAATTGAGAAGGATGCTCAACTCAAGGCCAAAAACCTAGAATTGGAGCTACAGACAAGTTCCTTGCAAGTTACACAGCTTACTAAGAAAGTAGAGGAACTCAAGAAGATTAACATGGACACTGAACGTTTGATAAAAAATATAAAAGCAGAACTTGACGGTGCAACCATTGAGATTGGCAGTAAGGAACAGCAAATTAATATACTCAAGTGTCAGGCAGAAAGTGCGAAATCTCAGATAAAAATAGTTGAAGAGGAACTTTTAATGAAAACCCAGATGTCACATACACTTCAAATAAAATTGAAAGATTACAATCAAGAAGAAAAGAAGACAACTGAGTTACAGCAGAAGATCAGATCTCTCACGATGAACATCACCAACTATGAAAAAGATATTACAAATCTAAAAGCAGAACTGAGTTCCATGACTACTGAGAGGAATCTGATGAATCAAAAGAATCAGGAACAGAGAGCGGAGATAAATAACCTGAACATGGCTTTAAAAAAAGCCTTAGGGGAATCTCAAAGGGAGTCAACCGAGGGTAAGAAGAATATGTCAAAGGTGAGAGAACTTGAAAATGAGCTTCTGAAATGTAAGCAGACTATTAGTAGGATTAGTGGAAGTTCAGAGAAAGTCACAGTAAGCCTGAAACAGGACATCACATCTCTTCAGAGGGATAAACAAGCAGCTGACCAGAAGTTACAGGTTTTAAAATCTGAATTCGATGAACTGAGTTCCACTCTAAAGAAAACAAAGGATGAGCTTCAGCGAGTGACTGAAGGAAGTAGGTTTAGTCAGTCCAAACTCAAAGAGTTGGAGGCAGAACTCCAAAGAAAAACTTCTGTTATACGAGAAATGAACTCAAGCATAGATAAATCTGTTCTCAATTTAAAACAAGAACTAGCTACCTTTAAAAAGGAGAGGAGCACTGCAGAAGAGAAAATCTCAAGTTTAACTCTCCAAACGTCAGAGTTGAGGCAGAAGTGGAAGCAAACCCAGGAAGAGCTGAAACAGAAGCAAAATGAAACAGCAGTTGCTGAGCTCAGGTCTCAAAAACTTGGAGAAAAATTGGATAACTGTAAGAAAATGCTGGATGATCTAAAAAGTAAACTCGACTTACAAAAGAAAGGCTACGAAACTCAACTACAGTTAGTGCAGGCTGAAATGGAGCAAAAGCTTTCCTTGCAAGAATCACGCTTGAAGCTCGAGTATGAAAGGAAATCAAAAGATCACTCATTTTCTTTGGAAACAGCTGAGAGAGACAACAAGCAACTGTCTCAAGAGGCTGAACAGCAACTCAGCAACCTACGCAATCAGCTTGATGAATCTGACCATAAGAGGGGAATTCTTGACCTTGAACTTCTCAAAGCCAAATCAAAGATTTCTGAGTTAGAAACCGAAAAAATCAGGGTGAACTCTGGTATTTTACAACTTGACAATATTCACAAAGACAACTCAAACGAGATAGCAAGATTAAAGCAAACACTGACAGAGACTAAGAAAGAATTGGAAATCTCAGAGAAAAAAGCTAAATCACTAAAGGAACAGATTGTTTCATACATCAAAGAAATGAAATCTCTACAAGAGAAGAATCTTAAGCTTGAGGTAGCCGTCAGCTCGGAGCAGAAGCATCTAAAAGGATTGGAGGCTCTTGAACAAACCAATCATCAGTGTGCTAAAGATAATGAGCTGTCCAAGCTGAAGACTGAACTTTTACTGACTCAGAAAATTGTTGCATCATATGAAGAAGCTAAAGGCAACCTGGAGGAGGAACTTATGAAAATGAAAATGAGCTCTGAGGTACGACTACCAATGTATACAAAGATTCAAAACTTTCATTAAAGGTGAAGTGTGTAAGTGTTTGGATGCTAAAATAATTTGCAGAGACAACTATAAGTAAGCATTTGAATGGTCCAGCATGTCAGGTTCTGGATCCAAAAATGGCATCAGTTTCGGTCGGGAATACCCGTAATAAGCTGTTTAGCAGAGAGATGGCTAGTTCTTCCAAACAATGACAGAAGGGGGTTGTAGGAGTGTTTGAAAACAATCATTATTCTTGCAGTTCTGTTTGTTGTAGAGTTGCCAACTGTACCCTACCTGGAACATCCTATAATTTATTTGAAATTAAGATGGCCATTTCCCCATATTTAAGTGGTGAAACATTCAAGAATGGGGACCCCCCTCCACCACTTCCTGTAACACCAATCCCCCACCAACCTTCAGATGCCGAAGGCATTGTGTTCTGTATTTGTGTGGCAAAACGTTTGCAACCCTAGTTTGCTGCTACTAGTGCCACAGAAATTACACACTTCACCTTTAGTCTTTTATAATGGAAGTCCTAGTTAATACATGCAGTGTTACAGTTGAGTCACCCACTGAATGTGAAATACATAGAAGCTTTTTTTAAGTATGTTTAGATATATAAACAATATACTGTATATATATTAGGGGTTTAACAAAATATTGTATCGTATTGTATCGTTCATTGCAACGCTCAATATACAATAACATATGTATTGTGCGATACATAAACAAACACATTAGTGAAACTAAAACCAAGCAGCGCAACACTGAGAGCTGCAGAACAGTCTCCTCCCCCGAGAGGCGGCGCTGAACGCTCACAGGAAAACAGAACAACACACCTACAATACATAGGCAAGAAGATCGATGACAAACAGCAAGTAGATTGTTCTGTAGAAGTACAACTTGTTGAATTTGCCAAACAACGGTCTCATGTCCTGGTGCTACAGTACATCAAACATGTCGTTTTATTTAGGGCGACATCACCAAGAAATCCAGTGGATTTGTGAGACAGGAACAGCAGCAGTAAGTTAAACAGCCACCTCTCCCAGCCGACACTGAGCTGACAAGATGCTCATAACTATTAAAAAGCAGCTTATTCAAAAAAACAACAACGTAACAAACCTGTGATTACATGAGACTTATAATTATCTGCTATTGACTTTGAAATGTAAACAGCTTTGAGAACAACATTGCACACATGTTATAAGCCGGTAAAAATGCCGGAAAGGGGAAGAGTGCAAAATAAATTATGTGTGCCGATCGGTTTTTGCTTTGTCACTAAATAATATTGGATTATGTGCATATATCGTAAAACCAGAGTTCAGATTCCTCTTTTTTAATTTTTTCACCACTAAATAAAATTAAAAGGAGTTTTTTCCAAGGGGCTTTCAGACAAGGCATGATTTTCTATAAAGCTGCTTTAAAAATATGTGTATTGTGAAAAGTGATATACAAATATAAATGACTAGAGTGTAGACAAACTTATTTTCTCAAGAAAAACATAGTAATTGTGAGTTCATATTAGTTTTTCTCAACAGTTATACAAAATAAATGCAGAGCTCTTGTTTAAATTACTTAGAGCTCTGCTTTTTGTTGCCAATGTTAGACAATTTTGTGGCATTAATGATTTAGAAGACATTAATGTTGAATCCTTGAATAAGTTTGAGCGAAATATTTGTGGGTGCTTGTATCGTATATGAGGCTATGCGTTGTATCGTATCATTCCATAAAATGTATGTATCGTTACATCCCTAATATATATACAGTACTGCTATGACAAGAGCGTCTGCACCTGTATGTCTGTTTAGGTTTCTAAAAAATTACAAAATTTGGTCAGACTAGAATGTAGGAGTGATGATGTGTTTTTATTTCTAAGCTTGTTTTGAATGTTCGTGATCTAATAGCACCAACACTTTCATTCTTGCAGATAGCTACACAGGAGAAGGAAAAAGTACTGGAGGAGCTGAGAAAGGTCAAACAGAGCAAAACACATGTTATCAGTAAGAGAAGTCAAGAATGTGTGAGCAAGAACACAGAAAATGTGGTCTCTCTCAAGAATTCTACCGAATTTGAAAAGAATTCAAACAACGTGGTGGTTGATAATAGTCAAAGTGAGATGACAGACCTTATAGTCAGGAAAAGCTCACTGTCTGACAAAGTAAGGTCTGGTAAAAGCCAGACTGTTTCATTCAATATCGTTGATTCTGAATCCTCCATTGGCATAGCTTCTGACTCGTCTGTAACAAGTAAATCAAAAGGACTAAAGATAGATTCCTCTTCCCATAAAATTCAAGGTCTCCGAGGACGGATAAGTATTAAAAAGTTGGTAAAAACTAAAATAATAACCCAAGAAATTGCTCTCAAGTTGCAAACAGGGCTCATCACTATGGAAGAGGTGGAGGCATCGCTTGCACAATTCATTAGTAAACCATCATCGATTGCAGGTATTTACGTGGAATCAAGCAGGAAAAAGCTATCCTTCATGGACGCTGTTGAGGGAGAGCTTATACCGAAAACTTATGCCATTGAGTTTTTGGAAGCACAAGCTGCCACGGGATGTATCTTTGATCCTATTACAGGTGAACGCTACTCTCCTTCAGATGCTGTTGTGAAAGGGATCATTCCTAAGGATCTCAAAGACAAAATAAGCGATGCTTACAAGGCAGTCAGTGGTTATACCCATGCTGGGAAGATTCTTTCTGTGTTTCAAGCTATGGAGGAGAGAATTGTAGACAGACATCGAGGGAAAGCAATAATAGAAACCCAGATTGCTACTGGAGGGTTGATTCATCCATTGATTGGAATTAGGGTGCCCATGGATTGTGCATTAGAACAAGGGCTGATAAATCAATCTACCTTTCAGAGTCTTTATGATCCAGTGAGCAACCCAAAAGATTTCCACTTCCCAGATACTGGGCAGAAGGCATATTATAGTGAACTGCTCCGAATCTGTGTATATGATGTCAACGGTGGAGTATATCTTCTTCCTTTCAGTGACCAGCAACTCTTCACCCTCTCTCCATCCAGCAATCACAGAGTATCGGTCATCAACAGTTCTAGTGGTGCAAAAATGTCAGCCTATGAGGCATATAATGCCGGCCACATTGATAAGAGAACCTACCTATTTCTTTCTCAACAAGAGAGTGAATGGCAGGAAACAACTGTCATGGACTCAAGTAGGAACCTTCTTAATATCCTAACAGACCATAAGAGTGGGCGCCAACTTTGCATTGAGAATGCTCTTAATCAGAAAATTCTCCAAACAGAAGAACTCAGTAGCTACCGCAGTGGTCAACTGAGTATTTTTGAGCTTGCTGATATTCTCATTTCTAGAAGAGTTGTCATTAAAGTTCTAAACAGTCCTATTGCAGGACTCTGGGATGTTTTGTTGAAGAGAAGACTCTCTGTTCTCAAAGGACTCCAGAAAAACCTTGTGGACAGGCTCACCGCATTGAGGTTGCTAGAAGCTCAGGCTTGCACTGGAGGCATCTGTGACCCAACTTCTGGAGAAAGGGTTCTGATTACCGAAGCACAACATCGAGGACTGCTGGATGAAGGTTTTGCCAGACAGCTCCAGCAAAGTGAGCAAGCCTACTATGGTATCATCCACCCTCAGACTGGAAAGACATTGACGGTGGCTCAGGCAATGCAAGAGAATCTGTTCCCTAAAGATGTTGGAGTAAGGTGTCTTGAGTTTCAGCTGGCCACTGGTGGGCTCATAAACCCGGAGAGCCAAGAGAGAGTCTCATTGGAGGATGCAATACAGAATTGCTTGATCGATAAAGCAAATTCCACACATCTTCAAAATGACCATTCCCATACAAAATGTATCACTTGCCCCAAAACTAAGCGCAAAATGTCTTTCAAGGAAGCTCTAGAAAAGAGTGTCTTTGACAGCCATACTGGGTTCCTCCTTCTTGAGGCAACAAAGTCTCATAGCATTGGCAATACTTCATTTCAATACTTCTGGACCTATCGACACTTCTGATATGTTTCTAGACAGTGTCTATCTAAAATAAAGCAATGTTTGTGGTGAAGGTTTTAAAAGGAAAGCTTGACCAGTATATTTGCTGCCCTTTGTAGTGGGGCGTTACAGGTTATATAGAGAGAAGTTATATAGTGCATTTTTATCCTGAAAAATGTCAAAATCATAATGGTGAAAATGGGAGTCTTTCAAATATGGGATTATTTTTCTTCTATTGTAAGATATTGTTTTAAAATGTCTCATATCTTAAGTGATCCATTTTGTTTTTCATTCATATTTACGCCAGTTGTATATTTAATTTATTGCCGAACACCATTCCACAAAAAATGGCTGTGAGCTAAACAAACTACTCATTCATTGGTGTACTGTATATTGCATCCATATAGTGAGTTTGTTGTGCTAATGATAACAAATGATTTACATCGTTTTTTTAATCCACCCAACAATTTCTTTCCAATGAATGTAGAGGTCTGTTGAGGATGAGAAGAAAGAGCATGGCGATAAGGTTAACAAGTTATTGAACTGGATGTCCAGTAAGAAAACATACGTGAACAAAGATGGAATGTCTCTTTGTGATGGTAAACCCAGCACCGAGAGCTCTAGTAAGACCCAGGTAAACAAATCAATATACCCCATTGTTTTTTCAATGTTTTTAACAGGTTCCCAGATTTAGTACTTAAAGGGCGCTTCATCTGTGGCTGTTTCAGCATCATCAATCAATTTCTCCATTTAATGAATGTTACAGCAAACTGTTGAACACATCAAAACATATCCATTTTCATTGTTATGTACAATCTATGAATAAAGATTATTATTGTTTATCTCTTCTTAATTTTGAATTGTTCACATTCCTGATACAGTTTTCACATAAAAATAATTACCCAAAAAGGGTCTACACTTTCATTGGAAACTGGGAAACATATATCTCTGTCATCACTATTTTGTTATGTCACAAGTGAATTACATAAGCAGAAATTCTGCAGGCAAACATAAGGGCTAGCAGTCAGTTCATTGCCCATATTTCACTGTTACAGGAGGGACAGTAATCATGATAATGTAATAAACAAGCACACAAACAGTTTTTTCCAACATTTTTAGAGCAAGACATGTCACTCAAACATACAATACAGTACAGTGCATGTACAGTGTGATAAACTGTACAACATTACACTGGACACAGCATGACTATATTTTCTTTGGTGGGTGTAGAATTACACTGCTTTGTTTTATCTCTACACTTCATCAAATGTGTAATACCCAACACACATGCCACTTATCTTGGAGTGCTGAACATGAAGTATGTTCAGTTGTAAATGTGCTGCTGACAAATCCAAAGCAGAGAACACCTTACATGCATAAAAAATAAACCCAAATTAGACAGTGGTGTCAGAATGACACATTCATCCATCTGTAATGTGCGATGTCACATTTCTAATGTAACAGGTCCTTCCCCATAAACACCAGAAGTCAAAAGTTGTATTAAACTTTTAATAATTCTTTATTATTATCATTAATATTACTAATACATAATATACTGTATATGTATACATACATACACACACACACATATATATATATATATATATAAAAATAATATAATTATATTAGAGTCACAAAATATAACAAATGTTAGAATGGGAATGATTCAGTGAAAATTTACGTGAAACATATAAAAATGAATAAATTATTATTATTATATATTTTTTTTTGTTCTTTACTATCCGGTCCAACTCATTAAAACAAAAACTATAAACTAAAATAAAAAGAAAGAAAGAAAGAAAGAAAACAGCTTATAAGTAAATTTTGTTATAACTTATAAGTATATTTAAGTTTAGATTATAGTTTTTTTTAGTATTAGTTTATTTTATTTTACATATGCACAGTTTTATGTTTGTCCACATATCATTTCAGCAAAAACCTTTAGATCAAACTGTTTAAAGATCAGATCAAGTGTCCAAACGTTTGAGGGATAGTGTACTTCTCCAGACAAAAACATCATTGCGCAAGCTTGATGTGTACATAATCTTTAAAATACATAAGATTAAATCATGAAAGGGTCCAAATTTGTTTTCAAATGATCCATTTTCAAATAAGAAGACCTGGTTACATATGGTATCAGTTATAAATAAGTTAAATAACACTAACCTCACACAAATGTTATCATTTATGCTCTGCAAATGGTGGATTATTAAAATACTTTTTTCTGGTTCCAAATGATTGTATATTGGATCTGAAGTTGTTTTGGAAGTCCAGTCAATTAAACATAAGCCATTTCACTAAGCTGTGCAAGTAAATCATTAATGACTTGTTATGTTTCATGATAGATACCAGTGGAAGAGATGGTGACAAAGAAGGAACAAATTGCAGAAGCATTGAGAACTACTGAACTGATGCTCACCAAACATAGTGACAAGTATGTAATAATGTAGAAAATGAGGGGGAGGGAGGGGGGGGTCAATTCTGATTTTCCTGGCCGATTCTGATCGGTACATAGCAGAGGATGCAGCAGACCTCCCTGATCTGACACACTCTGCCGGGACTTAACAGCATTACTCCACTTTTGAGATCCAGACACCTGAATCGTCTTTTAAACATGTCAAAAGTGAGCATGACTACACAGCTCGTCTGTATACTGTTTTTGCCAGGTTATAATGCTCTTCTCCATAATTCTTTTTTTTTTTTTTACATTTATGTATTACTGGATATATGATCGATAGAAAATGCACACACATATCTCTTTTAAATAAAATAAATTGTATTGCCTGCGTTCATTTGGCACAAAAATACAGTTGCGTATGTTTACTGAATAAGACCCAAGTATTTGCTCTGAAATAGTAAGCGCAAAAGTGGCACAACTGTTTACAGAATTTGCCCCAAAGTCTGTCTTGGACTGTGTGTGATAGAAATGCGGCACCAAAACTCTGGAATTCTCTTCCCCATCATATCCGTGCCATAGACTCCATTTCTCAGTTAAAAACCACTCTTAAAACTCATCTTTTCAAGTCAGCCTATAAACTTTAAGAACCTCCACTTTTCCTCCATCAGCATTAGCCTCTTGGATGTTTTCTTTTTTTTTATTTATTTTATTATAGTTTTCGTTCTTTTAATAGCTAATATTTTTTTTTTTTATTTCAATTTTTTGTTGTAAGGTGACCTTGGGTGGTTTGAAAGGCGCCTAAAATTAAATGTATTATTATTATTATTAAATACTTAAAATCAAATAAATGTACTTAATATCTCCTCTTTAAAGGCTTTGCGTGCTTGTGCATGAAGTAGTTTAAATTTATCAATGTTAAACTTTATTTATTTTTATTACTACTAGAATGACTGAGGAAGAAAAGCAAGAAACAAAAGAACAGCTCATATCTCTTCATACGGCTTATAGCGAGATCTCTCAGCAGTGTGCTGAGGCAACTTCTGCTGATCAGGTGAGATTCAGATATTCTGCCATTACCAGTCCAATGTAAATGCTGGTTATACATGTTGACTTTTGAGTGAGAAATGTAATCTGTATTCAACTGCATGACTAAGCTTTGTTTTCACAGCTTGAAATGTGTAGCATGGTATAACAGTTTCAGCCACTCTAACTTTTAATGCCACCACAAAACTTTGGATTATGTCACTCAGGAGACATAAAATCTACTCCTTTTCTTTAAAACCCACATGATAAACTGAGTATGCTGTAAACATACAGTGCATGTCAGCCAGACGATTTCTTTCTTCACACCAAACACAGAAGACATTTTTTACATGTCTACATGGGGTTTACCACATTTCACATAATAACAATGCTCAGTGTGTATTCTCTAACTGTGTTGTGCAAAATTCTGAGAGTTCTGTTCACAGATGCATGTAAGCTTTTATTGCGTTCCATTTCTCTTGCTGTTGAGACTCTGATTTGCACTGTTGCAAATGAACTAGTACAATCTGTTGACTTGACTTATGGGTGAGTATGCTTATGGTATTTGAAATCAAAATTGTAATACAAATTGAATCTTTTGATTAGTTTTGAACATGCATTTTGAAATATCTTGATTTATTTGATCTTTTTGCCAGGAACTGCAAGTCATTGAAGGCATTCTGGATGTTGAAAGCAGAACTGTCATATCGGTGTGCTGCTCTGTGCAGATAGGCCTCATTGATCAGAACACAGGACTTAGTCTTCTTGAGGCCCAGCTTGTAACCACTGGACTCATTTTGCCTGAACAGCACTTGTTCATGGACTTGGACAATGCATTCAAGCACAAAATTGTGGATGAAGCAATGTTCAAGCAACTGTATGACTTAAATGAAGCTAATAAATGTGTTCAGTATCCCCAGTTTGCCTTGGAACCCTTACCGGTTATAGCAGCTCTGAAAAATCAGGCTATATCCGAGCAAATGGCTTTAAAGATCATTGAAATCCAGCTAGCGACTGGAGGGCTAAGACTCTCATACACTGGGGATGTCCTAAATCTGGTGAGGGCTTTCCAACTTGGCTTGATACCTCAGAATCTCTTTCTCCAGATATTGGAGAGGAAGAACACTTGGAAGGTCCTGATTGACCCCAACACTGCAGAAAAAGTCTCACTTAGCCAGCTTGTGCAGAGGAGCCTGATCCATGAGCCAACAAGACTGCGGCTGTTTCCAGTGAAGCATGGAAAAGATGAAACCATATCCCTAACATCTGGGAGAGAGATTAGCATCATGACAGACATGAATGAAGGCTACATTGATACAGAGGCCATATTTCTGCTGCAGAGCACCCAGTTGTTTGCAGGAGGCATAGTTGACCCCAACACAGGCCAAAAGCTAACTGTAGAGGAGGCTTTATCTAAGGGTCTGATTGATCAGAACACTGCAAGTAGGATACTGAGCCACCAGGCCCAAAATGGCGGCATTGTTAATCCCTGCAATGGGGCAAGACTTACAGTTGATGAGGCTGTACAATGTGATTTAATAAGCTCCAGCAGTGCATTGTTGGTTCTAGAAAGACAGAGAGCCTTAATGGGTCTCCTTTGGCCTAATGCTGGTGAAATCCTCAATTTCTCAACCTCTCTTCAACAAGATATGATCTCAGACAAACTGGCATCTGAACTACTGCATAACCGACAGAAGATAACAGCCTTATACATACCTGAAAACTCTGAAGTAGTTGACGTTGACACTGCAGAGGAGAAAAACTTTATTGACACATTTACCAAAGAGTTGTTGAAGACAGTAGAAATTCCAGATATGTTCCCCAACATTGATTACCTTAATGATAGATTTTCATCTTGGCTGTCCATGCAGGAGCTTCAAATTGAAGGATCTCATACACCGAATGAAAAAATTAAGAGGGATGTAAGCAGCACAAATATTCCATCTCCTTCTGAGGCAAATCAGTTATTTATTTCCTACCTCATGATGAATAGCTATATGGATCCAAAGTCAGGTCAAAGGCTGTTGATCTTTGATGGGCAGTTACATAAAATGGCTAAATTACTCTTTGAAACATCAGAATCAGAGTGTGCAGATGGGATAAGCTCATCTTATATGAATGATCCTTCAGATGAACCTCCACTGAACGAGAACATTCCTTACACTGAGAATGATCTTATAGCCAACTTTTGTGAAGCCAAAATATGTGAACTTTTGGAGAGAATAACTGAGGAAGAGGTTGAGGTAGAGGACACTAATGCATTAGGAAATTACCTAGAACCTACCTTAACCACTGAATCATGTGTTAACCCTTTAAAAACAGATAAAGAATGTATTAATTTCCAAGGCAGTTGTGAAGATATGATTATCATTGGAACTAACAAAGTGCCAAAGGATTCTACTTGTTCATACACAGACAACTGTCAAGAAGACAAAACTGATATAGCTTCACCTCAAGTTACAAAAGCAATGCAGTTACCACACGTAGCCTTTTCTATGTCAAGAACTGAAACAGCAAATATGTTGTGTTCGATTGTAGAGAATCCTGAATGCAATAATGCTATTGAAGAATCAGAAAAGAACCAAGAAAGACATGCAACGTTACCTCTTTTGTCCAGGGTAACAGCCAGCACTACAGAAACAATCTCAGAATTCTCACTTTCTGAGGTTGTGTGGAATGACAAACTTGAGAGAGACTATGCCATCCATCTTCTTAGGGCACAGCTAGAGGAAGGAGGGATTTTAGATGTCACCTCTGGAAAACGCTATGACCTTGAAGCTGCTCTCGACAAAGGCCTTATTGATGAAGAAACTATTTTAGAAGTACTTGCATTACAGCTTCGAGAGCACAATTTGAAAGATAACGAAAGTGCTACAGTGTCAGTTTTAAGAAAATCTGTTAATAAAAGCTGTGTATCAAGTAAGGGAGCCTTACAAATCATGGAAAAGCAGAACCTGCTGGGTGGTTTCTATGACTCCGCAGTTGGAAATACCATTAGCATTTGTGAGGCTTTTGAGACGGGTCTGATTACTGATGATATTAGCAGAAGTGTTCTCTGTTCAGAGCCAATCTGGAAGGCCATAATTGATCCAGAGGGGAAGTGTGTGCGCAGTGTCTCTGATGCCCACCAACTGCAAATGTTGGATGATGAAGAAGCTGAGAGAATGTTGCATTCACAGAAGGACAAAAGAGTAGCTGTTACAGCACTTGATATTGCTAATGAGCAGCTCAAACAAACAGGTCCAAAAAACTCAAGATCAGATGAATCCGAGCAGGGATCTACAGATTTTGCATGTATTAGCAATAGTCAGGATCTCACAGTCCCCACAATGACCATTTGTGACATTTCATGTGAAGTCAATTCAACAAAGGACTATGTGGTTGATAATGTTGCAGAGACTCACGAAATTGGGCAATATTTCAGTGTAAACTGTGATAATTTCAAGACAGTGGATCCCAAAAATAAGCTCAAACCTTCAGTTGAATTAGAAGGAAATTTCACTTCAGAAGAAAATGAGACAAAAATGCAAAAAGAGAATGATGATGCTTTTGTCATAGATGAATTTTATGAAACTAAATGTACTTCATCATGTGTCAGGCAGGTTGCATACCTTGAAAATACATTGAGTCAGGTCATTAGCACTATACAATGTGACTCTGGCATATCATGTTCATCACAAAGTGATATCTGCACTGATGAAATAAAATCAGAGAGCGTACAAAATTCTGAACAAGAACTCAACCATTTCAAAGAGCAGTCTGAATATTCATCTGTCAGCAAAGGGCTTTGTGAGAGTTTGAGTAATTTGCTTCCAATGGTAGTAGATGTTGTATCAGTTGGAACACTTGCACAAAAACATTCAAATTTGTCTTTATTTGAAGCAAGTTCCCAGTCACCAATGGAGACTGAAAAAGAGGTTAATATAAAAACTGATGGTCAGCATACATTGGATAAAAATTGGCAAAATCCGAAAGATGAAATGTCATCTCAAAGCAAATCCTCATGTAAAGCTAAACACTCCAATAATGTAAGTGAAAAGCCAGCTAAATTGGATGAGAATCCAAATGAGTTTAGTATAGAGAATAGTGTCAATAAGGGGGTGAATGAGCAGGAGGACCTTACAGAACAAGTCAAGAGCTTAGAAATGTTTGAAGGTACACTCTTGACAAAATCTGAGTCCAGAGCAGTCTGTATTGAAAGCTGCATTGACAATGAGGTAGGTTCCCAAAGATCTGAGACCTTTGAACTCAACCTAAAAGATTTTACTGAATCAACAATAAATTCTAAGCCAATACTACTTGAGATTGTAACTGATACCTGTCAAGCTGATTCAAGTGGAGGTATGCATAATGTACAAAACTCAAGTGAGCAAGGTATATTATGTAATCATATTCCTCCAAAGGCCAGTGCTGTAGCCGAGTTAGCCAGAGATGCTGAACTAGACTTTAAAAGTGACAGTAATTATAAGCATGGAAAAGAAGTTGAAACTATGGAACCAGCTTCAGCCATCACCTCTGACCATTGTACAGAGATATTCAGAGAATCTAATGAATTGCAGTCTGCGCCCAAGCTACCAAGTCCTTCTGTCAGAGCCATGCTTGATCAGGACACTGAACAAAGTGCAGGTGTCTTCAAAGAGCCTCAAAGTGGAGATAAAGCGGTCGCTGAAGATGCAAATCAGAAAGTCCTTCCGTTACCTCAGCAGGCCTGGACAGAAGGGAGAATCATTCCAAAATTAATGGGCAACAGTGATTTGAAGTCTCTCTTAAATGAATTAGTCCAAATAAAGCTGGAAGTTGAAAATGGGGATGAGATGCAAAAACAAAAATGTCAAGCTATTGATAACATTATTGAAATCATTCAGGAACACTCTACACACTGTGCTACCAATAAACCCAACTTAAATGAGAAAAGAAAGGCCCCAGATATCCTCTTGGACTTGAAAAAGAATAAAGGACTTGGTCCAGAGTTAAAAGATGGACAGAAGTGTCCATCTGATCAGAGTAATCTTGGACCAAAGGATCAATCTGATGTTGAGTTGATACATTCTCAGCTGCTAAAGGTGATTCAGGGAATCTCCATGAGCAGGAATCAGGGAGTGCTGGAGGAAGTGTTTGGGGAGTTAAACAGTCTTGTGGCGGACACTGCTCTAAGAGGTGAAAGCATGGAAGCTAAAAGCATTGCTGCTGAGGCTACAGATGATGCTGTTGCAAATGTTGTCTTCCAGTCAGCCAGTTCTAACCACCAGGTCTTTAAGGCAGATGATCCAAACTTAAAGCAAATGGACAGAGTCAATATCAAACCTAGGGTGAGTCAAGATACTACTCTCATCTCTAAAGGTGACAATGATTCTGAGATATATTAATCGATCAACATCCCTGTTGTTCTGGATCAACATTTCTATCAACCAATCCAATTTTAGGGTCAGGTTTAGTGTTAGACTTAGGAGTAAGGTTAGGATTTGAACAACATTGTCATTAACTAATCATTGGCCTCTGATCTTAAGGGTAGTTAATGGATAGGGTTAA
>NW_026266540.1:0-25000 GCF_025860055.1 Xyrauchen texanus
AATGCGTCTGATGGGAAGAGTCCTGGTGTGACAGCTGCTTTCACTGCAATAAAAACAGATGCCATAGACAGTTTAGATACTCAAATTTCAGTAACGGAAGCTGAGGCTGTATCACACATTCTGCCTGATCACTGGAAAAATAGCCTGGTTAACCTTCTTAGAACAGTCTTCAGTTTTCCAAAACAAATATTTGCAGATTGTCTTTAAATATGTCAGACAACGCAGGCGTAATATGAAAAGCTACAGAAGGCATTGTTTTGTATGAACATGATTGCATATGACTGCAGGTGCCCAAAACACGTGACAAAAATAAACAATGTACTGTATGAATTGTCAATAATACTGCAGGATACATCAGCCAAACTCAATTGAAGGCCTTTGCTACTGTATAAGGCACATATACATGTAAAAAATACATGCTTTCGATGGACACACCAAACATAACCAATAACAAACGTTGCAGGGATATGAGCACATGCAGCAAAAAAGAGCTTCATATCTGGCTCTTGTTTCCTATAATACAATGCCAGTGCAGACAGGCTAAAACCCCATTCATAGACCATTCAAATTAGAAGAGTATATGAGAGTGTATTAAAATACACAACATTTATTCACAATTCACGCGACAGACATTCTCGGGTGATGTAACATAAGTTAGCACATTAGCAGGTTAGCTAGAAGGGGCTCAAAACCCAGTCACCACCAAGAAAACAATTCCCACCTATTTACCTTGCAGTGTTGCTCTCTATGATTTGAGACCGTCGGTCCAGATGTCAAAACAAACGCCGATCATTTAATGTCTCATAAACAGATATTTTAGCATCAGCTTGTTTACAGAATAGCCAGCAGCGAACGTAGCGCCTATATGTCAATGCCAGTCACCACGGGAGACCGTGTCAGTCACCATGGGAAACCGTATCCTCCAATCGCCTTCATTGTTGGTGGACGCTTGCCATTACATTAACCAATCCTAAACGATCATTTTGAATGGGCGGTCCGTTTAGGGATTTGACACGCCTACTTCAAAGCGCCAATATCAAATATTTAATTCAGGACTATTCAGTCTTTATTTTATGTCCACAAAGATGTTATGTGTGTTTGTTCTAGCTGTCAGTTCATATTTTTTATTATTTCTTATCTGTTTTTAGAAAATGGAAATAATATTGGATAATAATATTTATCCAGTATTGATTTGTCAATCATTTTTAACATCAAACACACACACACACACGTGTGTATGACTACAGTGCATTCATAAAGTATTCAGACCCCTTAATTGTTTTCACAGTTTGTTATGTTGCAGCCTTATGCTAAAATGCTTTAAATTATTTATTTTTTCACAGCAATCTACACTCCATACCCCATAATGACAAAGCAAAAAACAGATTTTTGATAACTTTACAAATTTATTAAAAAAGAATCAACTGAAATATCACATTAACAAAAGTATTCAGACCTTAACTCAGTACTTAGTTGAAGCATCTCTGGCAGCAATTATAGCCTCAAATCTTTTTGGGTATGATGCAACAAGCTTTGTACACTTGGATTTGGGGATTTTCTGCCATTATTCTTTGCAAATCCTCTCAAGCTCTGTCAGGTTGAATGGGGACCATCGGTGGACAGACATTTTCAGGTCTCTCCAGAAATGTTTGATTGGGTTCATGTCTGGGCTCTAGCTGGGCCACTCAAGGACATTCACAGAGCTGTCCCTAAGCCACTCTTGCATTGTCTTGGTTGCAGTAATGGTTGTCCATCTGCAAGTTTCTCCCATATCCACACATGATCTCTGGAGCTCAACCAGAGTTACCATCAGGTTCTTTCTCTTCTCCCCTGATTTCTCAGTTTGGCCATTCCGCCAGCTCTAGAAAGAGTCCTGGTTGTTTCAAACCTCTTCTATTTAAGAATATTGGAGGTCACTGTCCTCTTGGGAACCTTCAATGCAGCCAAAAAAAAATGTGTAGCCTTGCCCAGATGAAGTCCCTCAACAAAATCCTGTCTCTGAGCTCTGCAGGCAATTCCTTATAAGTGACTTATTTTTTGCTCAGATGTGTGCCTTTCCAATCAAAGTGTAGAAACATCTCAAAGATGATCCAGAAAAATGGGATGCACCAGAGCTAAATTTCAAGTGTCATAGCAAAGGTTCTGAATACTTATGTCAATGTGCTATTTTTATTTTTTATTTTTAATAAATTAATATTAATATTGTGTAGCCTTCATTCCTCAAAACAATGATTGACTGACAAGTTTCTAGAGAAAGCTGTTTCCCTTTTTTTATTTTTTTTTGGCCATTTTTTTATCTAATATTGACGTTAAGACATGCAAGTCTATTGAATACTGTGGCAACTCAAAAACAAGCACAAAGACAATGTTAAGCTTCATTTAATGAACCAAATAGCTTTCAGCTGTGTTTGATATAATGGCAAGTGATTTTCTAGTACCAAATTAGCAATTTAGCATGATTACTCAAGAATAAGGTGTTGGAGTGATGGCTGCTGGAAATGGGGCCTGTCTAGATTTGATCAAAATTTTCTTTTTTTCAGGGGCCTGGGTAGCCCAGCGAGTGTTGATGCTGACTACCACCCCTGGAATTGTGAGTTCATATCTAGGGTGTGCTGAGTGACTCCAGCCAAATCTCCTAAGCAACCAAATTGACCTAGTAAGCAGTGGGAATTGGGCCTTCCAAATAAGGGAGAAAAAATTACTTTTTTCAAATAAAGATGGTGTGGTTTTTTACATCAGTAATGTCCTGACTATACTTTGTGATCAATTGAATGCCACTTTGGAGAATTAAAGTACCAATTTGCTTCCGAAACAGCAAAATCTGTACATTATTACAAAGTTTTGGCCACCAGTGTGTGTGTATTAATTGGAAAATAAAATCTCATCTAGCTACATATTTACATTTACATTACATTTACATTTATGCATTTGGCAGACTTACAGAGCCCTTATTACAGGGACAATCCCCCCGGAACAACCTGGAGTTAAGTGCCTTGCTCAAGGGCACAATGGTGGTGGCTGTGGGGTTCGAACCAGTTTATCAATAATTTTCATAAAAAATATTTGTGTAATATAAATATATATAAAATTTTGTAATTCCTTACAGAACAACCATTTTTATGTAAAACTGATGTTCTATTGTAACAAACATTTTGTCAAATATATATATATATATATATATATATATATATATATATATATATATATATATAATCTCGTACTGACTGAATAATGCTGTGCAAATGTAAAAGATCTTGCCTAGTACATCAAGATCAGTGCATCACTTGCAAAGTGGCTTAACCCTCCTGAGAGAAACTAACCTACATTCTAAACCGAGAGTATCTGGAGACCAGCAGGTACAGTGGAAGAATCGGATGACACTCGGTTTCGGTGGGGTGGCAAATCTGTAATATGGATGTGATTCCTCATTATATGAGCCATTTTCAAAGACCCAGATGAACATGAACAAATTAAACAGTTTAATTCAGGCTATACCCAATGAGACACAATACAACTTGTAATAACAAGTTGGTAGACAAACATCTGCACACCTTATCCTCAGATCTAATAATAATATTAAAAAAAAGGGCCACCAATACAAATTTTTATTTGTTGACCCCTTTTTAGTGCATTCTTACTTTCTTCAATTGACTTTTCTTCAAAACAAAGATGTTAAGCAGAATGACTGCTTCGGACACCATTCACTTTCATTATATGGAAAAATAAAAAAAGATGCCATGATGAATTAAATGGAACAGAGGTTGTCATTTCACCTAATCTCCTTTTGTGTTCGCCAGAAGAAAGTCACACTCTTTATTCACCATTTATACTGTTGTTTTTCTACCATGAGGTGTCAGTATTGTGTCATGATCATGTTTTTGAGTGATAATTAATCAGACAACAAAATTACCCATTTCAATTATGTTATATTTACATCATAAATAAAGCAGTTTGGTTAAAATATCACACTACACAGTGAATGAAACCTTTTACTTCCACACAAAAACAGTGTTGTGCTAAGTACCTGTTACAGTTACAGCTCCAGTTGGAGCATAATTAAAAATAAAACCAGATCACATTTACATCGAACTTCTGTTAAGCGCACAACATCAAGTAATACTAACAGCTGTGGTTCAACATATTAAAGTAATTTCCATCTTGGCTAGTGGAGTGGGTTTTTTTCAATACATACAGCTGTGGCCACTATTGTAGAATTGCACATTAATTTTAAGCTAAAAAAAAACATGTAGATTAATCCATGTCACTAATGCATTTTGTTCGGCAAACAACTACCTGTGCAACGAGTGTTTGCACCACTGTAAAGCTGATTCGATGTGTGATGACCATCTTTTGTTATCATAAGTAAAGTTATCATAAGTAAAGACGAGTAGCACTTTACACAGATCAAGCATTCACATAAAAGCTAGGTACAAATTCAGGGGTTCAACTTAATATACAGTATGAGCAGCAAAACATTTTATATACACATAAACCTTCAGAACATCTCACCAAGGTATATGAATGAAACACCTTACAGTGAATAAGACTTATATACATTGCAAAAGATGCATGATCACATTTTAAAAACTTCAATCATATTAAGAGGACATTTAAGCAGCTATAATGGTTTTAATTAAAAAAGCTAACACATAATAAGTTTGACCAAATTAGTGCCAGATCAACTAAAGCCAGGTCAGAAAAGCTTTTTTATTTTTCACAAATAGCCCACCTGTCTGAATCAGCTGCACTAACATCGTCCTACAAGAACATGGTGACCAAATGTGCAAACAATCAAGGGAGTTACCCTAAAAATAAAAATTCTGTCACCATTTACACAATACCGTGTTGTTCCAAACCCATATGTCTTTAATTCTTTCATTGAACACAAAAGGAGATGGTAGGCAATGCAGCCTCAGTCACCATTCACTTTAAATGCATCTTTTTGTCCAGGCAATGAAAGGTAAAGGTGACTGAGGCTGCTAGCACCTAACCTTCTACCTAACATCTCTTTTGTGTCCCATTTACCACATTATTATAATTGTTTGTAATATATACCTTTCAGAGAGAAAATGGAATGGTAAAACCAGTTTTATCACATATACAGTAGAAAAGAAAGATCTTGGATGAAAGCAGCCATTTCATTTAAAAATATGCTTTGCTTGTCTCGATACAACCATGTCTCTGGGTTGTTCACTCTAGCAACAGCAGAACTAGGTTAGTTTGCTAACCAGCAAACACTTGTGGTTGAAGGGGAGGTGGTAGCCTATCATTCTCCACGTTCTCTGCATCTATGGCGGATGCTCGTGGTTTGATCTCCAATGGGAATCTCTCCAGGATTTCCTGCACCTCTCGGGCCACGCTGTCTTGCCATTCTGCCAGTTCAGTCTGCAGGCTCTGGGCTCCCTCTATCACCTGCTGCTGTCTTTTCTCAAGGTTGGATAGGACACTAAGATTGTGATGGATCTGGCTAAGAGCTGGGTTGATACGGGAGCCAGTCTGAGGCCAGGCAGGATCGTCTTGTCTTCGAGGAGAAGCCTGACCGGACATGTAGCGCTCAAATTCCTCAGGGCTAAGATTCAATGACTGGGCATCCAGCTTCTCAATGAAGGCCACAGCACAGCACTACAGGGAACAAGAGATTGAGAAGAAGTTTGTTAATATTTTTTGAGGATAAAACCACAGATATAGAGTTTAAAATGAAGACAAAGAGTATCTAGACACTTTCTGATTGTGTTTTGTGATGAACTACACCTGTGGTTACTCTGCTAGAAGAATTGATACATCCACTAAAAATGACATAGGACCCAGTTGGTTAAAAGTAATTGCAAAAAGTTATTTCTGAGAAACTTTCTAGCATAATTTATTTACAGACGGCACTTGTGCTGATAGGTTGTTCTCTAATGTAAATGTGACTACAGTGTTCAAATACTTTTTGGGCCACTGTACATAATGTGTGGACCCACCAGGTTGGTAAAGTAGTATCCATCCTCTCCCGTCATGAGTCTTGAGGGGTTACAGAAGCGTGTGATGTACTGGATGTTTGACTGCAGCCGAGGTGGGTTGGCCTTCAACACGATATAGATAAGGGTGGGTAGGAAGTCATCTGCAGAGGCTGGTTCATTCTTAGTGACCATGATAGCATTAAAGATATGCTTACTGCAACTGGTGATGCAGGCCAATTTATCCCTCGGCACACGCTTCGAATCCATCTCAATGATATCTGTGGGAAAAAAGACGAGGAGGTAAGAAGAAAACCCAAAAGCAAATAAAAGACTCTAATATTATGGCCTGGGACTGCTTTGTAGACTTACCAGTGATGGCTTTGACTACACTATCAGACACCTCTGTGATCTCCTCATCCACAGGAACACACAGCATCTGAATGGTCACCCAGTGTAAGGCCCTGGAAAACCAACATCAATCAAGGTTCTAATCAAGACTGCAAACGGACAGATATAAAGGCTTCGTGCATTTGATGTAAGAGTTTGATACGTTTGGTGTGCAAGAAAGCGTTTTTTAAACCTTCGCTTGAAAACAAGGGTCTGTGTACGGTTATGTGGATACATGTGACCTGTTCACATAAGAACTTTAGCTCTACGAACAACACAAGTTCTTGCTTGAACACATGTACCACTGTAAACAAGCTTCTCTTAGCGCTCATGACTGCAAAATTATTTAAGGTTGTTTCTCAGCAAAATTGTATGCATTCAAAATGACACATGAATCACTTGGACTACTTTTATGAAACTTTTGGGTTCTTTTATTAAGTTTTAAAATGAGGCACTATCCACTGCCATTGTATTGAAAAGATGTCCCAGATTATTAATAAAAGGAATAGTTCACCCAAAAATTTTAATTCTTATCATTTACTCACGCTCATGGTGTCCCAGAGGTGTATGAATTTCTTTCTTCAGCAGAACACAAAGATTTTAAGAAAAATATCTCAGCTCTGTAGCTCCGTACAATACACATAAAGCAAACATAAAAGTAATCCATATGACTGCAGTGTTTAAATCCATTTCTTCAGAAGCAATAAAATAGGTGTGGTTGAGAAAAATAACAATATTTAAGTCCTTTTTTACTCTAAATCTCCACTTTAACTTTCACGTGTTATATCACTTCTAAAGATATGCATTTAACCTGAGTCTTATGAATGACTTTGGTTTCCTTTATGTGATTTTTGGAGTGACAAAAGGTCTGATCACTATTCACTTGCATTGTATGGACCTAAACATCTGGGATGGCATGAGGGTGATTAATTATTAGAATTTTCATTTTTGGGTGAATTACCCCTTTAAATGGATATGATTTTGCATTCCAAAGAAGACAGAAAATCACACTAATTTGGAGTAAATTATGACAGAATGTTTATTATGGTTGAACCATTCCTTAACAAAATGACAAGCAACACATAAGAGGCTGACCGAATTCGGTGCTGGGTGGTCAGGTCTTTTTTCTCATCATCTGAGGTCTCGGGACAAAAGACACTTTTGTAGAGACGAGTCATGATGTATTTTTCCACCTGGTCCATTACCCTGTCCACCTTCTCAGAGGAGCCTGAAGAAAGATAAAGACACAGGGATCTACCTCAAATGGTTTAGAAGCTTCTACTATTTATAAGAAAAACAGACATTTGACATAGTATTGGCAAGATATTATAATCCAAACAGATATATATATAAAAACTAAGTGACCCAATCAGTCATGGTTTCCAGAAATTAGAGAGATTCTGGATGGCCCTCCATGGAAATATTGCTGAGGTAGGATCTCCTCTCTCAAGCCCAGGGCACAATCAGGCATCCCCAGACCAAGCTGTGGAGCCTGCATGTCTGGCCCATGAATGGGTGTGCTAAACGTGCCAGAACTGACACAGTCAGTTATGAACAACATTTTACAGGCTAGAGCGCCGTTTACGAGATGCCTTTATGCACAGAAATGGAATGTGTTCTCTAATTACTTCTTTTCATGCAGCAAAGGGCCAGTGAACGGCCCCATACCTGAAATTCTTAAATTTCTACAAGAGCGATTGGACGTTGGGCTCACTCAGTCAACACTCAAAGTTTATGTGGTGACTATCTCTGCATATCACACACCTGAAGCCGGCAAAACATGATTTAATCATAAAGTTTCTTAGGGGAGCGTGGTGGTTGAATCCTCCTCGCCTGGTTACAGTTCTGTCTTGGGACATAACTTTGGTCCTAAATGCTGTCGCGGGGTCGTCTTTCGTGCCTCTGGACTCTGTTGAATTGCGTGTGCTTTCTGTTAAGACCACATTACTGCTGGATCTGGCCTCAGTAAATGGGTCAGTGATTTGCAAGCACTGTCAGTCAACGATTCATGTCTGGAGTTTGGTCTGGGTCTTTCAAAAGGCACCATCAAACCCAGAAAAGGCTATGTGCCTAAGGTTTTATCCGCACCTTTTCAGAGCTCAGGTGGTTCATCTTCAAGCCTTTTTCCCCTCTTCCATGTAATTCGGATGAGGAACAGTCATTGCATTTGTTATGCCCTGTACGAGCGCTACACATATACGTTGAGCGCACCCGCCAGTTCAGACCAGCTCTTTGTGTGCTATGGAGGACGAACAAAACTAATGTCCATCTCCAAGCAAAGATCATTGATGCGATCACTCCGTCTTACAAGTCACAGTGTGTAAATTGCCCAATTGGTGTTAAAGCACACTCAACTAGAGGCATGGGATCTTCATGGTCATGGATGAACCAAACATAAACTTGTGCCACTTTTTAAGTATGGGCTCCCCTGTCATTTTACACAACCACCTGCATTCAGGCCATTGTAAATTCCTGCACAACACACAACACAGTTTTTTGAGGTGCGAGCGATGCGCTCTTTGTCCCTCAGATAGAAAATTCTGAGAAATTGTGTTTTTATGCCCGTTTATAAACCAGACAGCATCGTACCTAAAATGGCAGGGCTTAAACACCGTAACTGTATAACGGTTTCAAGTAGGTGGTCGGAAAAGGAATTTCCCATATGCGTCAGCATGATGCAATATCTCGTTCCCTTTATCCCAACTGCACAGTGAGAAGCGGCATTCGTGAAACTTCTCATTCATAAAAAATGTAATGAGCTGGTACATGTACCAACCGACTGAATGAGAGGCATGTTGTTCGTTTACATCAGCTTTGGCATACGAGTCTACCTTGTTCATCATGGAGAGAAATTGGAGGAAGAGCTATTGATGCATAGTGACTGATGTTTATACACATTAAGGGGCTGTCACATGGCTCACATCTGCGCTGCCGAATACATTAAAAGAAGGCAGCACGTCTATGAAGTGACGCATCAGCATAACCTCGTCTCCAACTTCACACCAAAGTATTTTTCACACAAGTTTTTGCCTCACAAATGATGTCTTTGAGAGTACAAAACTACATAAAATATATATTTTTTTTAAATGTATGAAGAGATATTGAATGTCTCATAATTTATTTTAATTATTACCTTAACGTTTCTGAATATCCAGGCTAAGTGATCTAGTTTGGTGATCCCCACAACTTGAAAACCCTTTTGGGCATGAACAACGAAGGGGGCCCTAGGAGATAATTGGCCCCAGGGCCTTTGCCAGTCATAATCTGGCCCTGCTTGTTGTGTGCATAAAATGTCCTGAAAATTTGTGAATTCATGATTTCAGAATCATGAACCAAAACGAATTGTGAGAGTGAAGTTACACTCCTAGTGTTTGTTCTCTGTGGTTTTCTCTGTTATGTTTTGTGATGGCACGAAGCCTACCTTTAAAATGATTCAATAGTCGGTCAGACATGTTTTGGTAAAAATCCTGCACACATTCAGACAGTTCCTCTGCACCGAGATCCTGCAAACGAGAATGAATACAAAAGAAAACTTGAATACAAAATTTCCCCTTAAAATGAATAATTAAATATATTGTTAAATCCATTAAAATTAAATGGAAAAGGGCAAAGAACAGAAGGATAAAATGCCCAGAGGAATTGAAGTCGGCACTTGACACATAAAAATAAACATCAACATTTTATTAAAGTGTAGGCAAAAATTGCTTTGTCGAGTTTTCCACTCCCTTGTGTTTGCATTTTAAATGATCAAGACATCTGTGAGCCTTTCAATTACTTTGTTTTTATGTTTGCTTAATGACACACACTGATCTTAGTGAATATGCACAGAGAAAACCTGGACCTAGATAAGAATTCCAGTCATGGGACACATAGTACATAAAACAGGCCTAAATTATGAACTAAAAATCACTCAGTAGTCATGTCAAAATAAAGCATACAGTGACTCATCCATTGCAGGTCCTTGCTGAGTTTATCTCAATATGTCAAGTGATAACCTTTTTATGGCTCTTGGTAAACAGGGCTAACATGGGTGTGTGACCCTGGTTCACACCTTTTTACTTCCCATGCTCTCTATGAAAGCACGGCTCTGCTTTTGGATCTCTCTGCCAGGCTTCTGTAAGGTCTTAAGAAACTCCCCAAAGTCTCGTGACACACGATCGGTCTCAATGCTGGACTGACGGGTGATGGAGGGACTGGGTGTCTTTGCCTCGTGGCTCTCTGAGGAATGCACATACAGATGTACAGAATGTTTAAAAACAAATTGTATGAACATCAAGCACAAAAGCATATTAACGTGGATTGGATTTAAAAGTTCAGTTCAATGAAATTAGTTCATGAAGATTCTCATTCATACAATCATTGCAGAATGTCATGTAAAAATCAGCCGTTTCCATTATCTAACATCTGAAAAAACATTTTCAAAATGTTTTCTAATTGTAACACCTGAATTTCACATACCATTGTGTACAATCGAAATAAAAAGAAAAGGTGCCTTAAGCCGACTGAGTAAATCAAGCAAAATATCAACATGACAAATAAAACAATTGTATAAGTCTATAAGTCTAGTTCAACTTGTAGCCTAGATAAAGAGAGGACACAGGATCTACTCGGCCGTTCTGTTGAAATATTGATCGGTTGCCATGCCAACACCTTTGACATTAGATGAGAGCCAAAGGTAGTAATACAGTGGCCAACTGTACAAACAACATGCTTTGGCTACTCTCTTGAGGTTCTGAAACCAAAAACATGTTATGACTCATAAATATTACAAAAACAACTACATTTACAGGTTCAATTCAGCATGACGTAAACACTTCTTACCAGTATTTAAAGGCATAGTTCACCCAAAAATAAAAGACTTATCATTTACGCACCCTATGGGTTGTGCACCAGATGACTTTTCTTTCCTCTGTGAAACACAAAAGGAGATAAATGTAAAGGCTAAATGTTTCTCAGTCACCATTCACTTTCATTGGATATTTTCTTGCATAAAATTGACAAAAAGCCTAAAAACGTTTGTGTTCCACAACAGAAAGAAAGTCATATGGTTTGGAACAGCATGAGGGTAAATTAACAACAACAGAACTTTCATTTTTGGGTGAACTATCTCTTTAAGAACTTCGCATTACTAGCAATGGAGCACTAGAACGCTTTCTCAGCCAGAACGGAATGCATGCGTCTCTTAAAAAACACTGATGCACTTGGTTTGTTTTCTGTGATGTGTGCCAGAGGGCTACAGTGATGTGGCACGAATACCCACCTCGAAACCTCGAAACCAGAGCTGCCACCAGATTGAAAAGGAAAGAGGAGGCATGACAATGAGACAGTGAGCATTAAAAAAAAAATGGCAGGGTGAATTAAATCCATGTCTTTTGATGCACTCACACACATACACTCAAAGTCAAAAGTATGTGGACATTCCCTATTAATTAATGGGTTTGGCTTGGCCCCTTAATTCCAGTGAAGACAGCAAAGAAGGACATTCTAGAGTACTGTGAGAGAGCCAGGCTTTACTAATGTTCTTGTGTCTAAATGTGAGAAACTCACTGCACATCTAGTTGAAAGTCTTCCCAGAAGAGTGGAAGCAGACAGGGAGGACCAACTCCCCATTAAAGGTATAGTTCATCAAAAAAATGAAAATGCTCTCATCATTTCCTCACCCTCATGCCATCCCAGATGTGTATAACTTTCTTCTGCAGAGCACAAATAAGATTTTCAGAATATTTCAGCTCTGTAGGTTCATACAATGCAAGTGAATGGTGACCAGAACTTCGAAGCTCCAAAAATCACATAAAAGCAGCATAAAAGTAATCCATAAGACTGCAGTGGTTAAATCCATATCTTCTGAAGTGATATGATAAATGAGGGTGAGAAACAGATCAATATTTAAGCCCTTTTTTACTATAAATCTCCACATTTGACCAGCCCAACCAGTAGGTGGCGACATGCACGAAGAATGCGAATCGCACAATTGAAAAGAAAAATAAATCATAATAATAATAATAACAACATGGAAGTCAAATTGGAGATTTATAGTAAAATAGGTCTTAAATATTGATCAGTCGCTCACCAACACCCATCATATCGCTTAAAACACTGGAATCATATGATTACTTTTATGCTGACTGGGATTTTGTAGAGTCAAAGTTCTGGCCACCATTCACTTACATTGAATGGACCTACAGACTTGAAATATTCTCCTGAAAATCATTGTTTGTGTTCTTTGTGAATAAAGAAAGTCATACACATCTGGTATGGAATGCAGGCGAGTAAATAATACGAGAATTTTCCTTTTTGGGTTAACTATCCCTTTTATGCCAACAGTTTCGAAACCAAATGCTCAACAAACAAATATGGGTGAGATGCTTTGGCGTCCATATACTTTTGGCCAAACAGTGTAGCTAAGTAGAAAATTAAACATATGCACACAAAATATAGTATGGATCAGGGAAATATGTCACAAAGCACAGTTAAGAGGGTTCTAAGTAAAGTTTGTTTAAATGAACTCCCAAACACATTTCTGATAAGTTTTGTGGTACTTTGTGATATACAACAAGTATTAGAAGGATTTGTCAAAGCCTAGATGACATCATCCTCCTTCAATACAGAATAAGATCCACCTCAGAGAAGACAAACACTGCAATCTCCACCTACGTTCCCTTGACATAACCCCAGATTCCCCCTCAGGATCTGTCCATTACCTTCAGTGGGGGAGCCCATCTCCCAAGGTTGGGTGAAAATGCCCTTCAGATCCCTAAGGAGGGTCTCTCCATGGCTCTCCCTCCTGCTCTGCAACTTCTCCTCTTTCTCATTTTCTTTTTCGAGGGGGACTAAAACACCCAGGGCGGGAAGGGAAACCAGCAACATAAATGGAGGGGGGTGAAATAGGGGGGCGATGGAAAATTATGGAATTTGAATGAACATCAGAAAAGAAAGGAAAAATGGAGAACATAAAGAGAGGTGGGGTAGTGATGAGACAGCACACGAAATGAAAAGCAAACTGAAAGGCAGAGAGTGGATGATTTGCTCAAATGATCTAACAACAAAATAATAGAAAAATAATGATAAAATCATGAAAAGATGAGATTAGACGCAAATGAATGTATAAACATACATGAATCAAATCATGCAAGGATTACTAATACTTGACGTTTCAATGATAAAGTCTTTTAATCACATCTATTAAAGGGGGAAATTAGGTCATAATTTACCCACATTCATGTTGTTCCAAACCCTTATGACTTTCTTTCTTCTGTGAAACACAAAAGGAGATGTTTATCAGAATGTTAGGGATTGACAACCATTGACTTCAATTGCATCCTTTTTTTCCATACATTAAAATTTAATGGTGACAGACCGTCAGTTCATTTTTATTTTATTTTTAACCCCCTTTCTCCCAATTTGAAATGTCCATTTCCCACTACTTAAATGGTCCTCGTGGTGGTGCGGTTACTCACCTCAATCCAGGTGGCAGAGGACAAGTTTCAGTTGCCTGCACTTCTGAGACCTTCAATTCATGCTTCTTATCACGTGGCTCGCTGTGCATGTCACTGCTGAGACTCACAGAAGGTGGAGGCTTGTGCTACTCTTCGCGATCCATGCCCAATTTACCACGTGCCCCATTGAGAGCGAGAACCCCTAATCACGACCACGAGGAGGTTACCCCATGTGATTCTACCCTCCCTAGCAACTGGGCCAATTTAGTTGCATAGGAGACCTGGCTGGAGTAACTCAGCACACCCTGGACTCGAACTCACGATTCAAGGCCCAGAGACTGTCAGTTCATAACATTCGGCTGCCTAATATCATCTTTCCTGTTCCATGGTACGAAAAATCATAAACATTTGGAACAACACGAGTGTGAGTAAATTTGCACCAAACTACTGTGCATGATGATGGCAGACACAGTTCAATAGCTTTATCAGAGAAAGCATCCAACAACACAGTAAAAATCAAACTGTGAATTTGTATGATGATGGGGGAAGTTATCTACATATGAAACACTTGTGATTTCTTGAAAGATATCCAGAGGGAAGTAAAAGTATTTCCCGCAGCACTGACAATGTCAGCAAAGCAATGGAGACTAAACATCAGAATTATGTCTTTAAAGCTCAGAGGGGTAAACCAGGGACAACAATAGATCTATAGACCTTCAATGTGATTTAAATCAGGTTTTGACAGTTTTTTGAAGGTGATATTTTACTTATTTTAAAGGGCAAATTAAAAGAATGTTATTGGGGTGGACAAATCAAAACTTATATGTTCCACTCAAACCACACCTACATCTCTTTGCAGCAGACTCCGCCCACTACAAAACAACACCACTCACGTTCAGATCTTTCCTCATACCTTTCTTAGGAGCAGTGCGGGAGGAAGGGCTGAAAAACTTCTTCACAGTGGTGACCTTGCGGGTCTTCTCATTGGTTTTCTTCTCTTCAAACTTGGAGAAGGTGGCGAGAGAGTGCTGAGATTGGGATTGTGGAGGCTGGGTCTGAGAGGAACCGTGAATGCTGACATAGGCCGCCTCCTCTTCCCTCTGCAGCCTACAATGTGAAAAACTCATCAGTCTTGATGGAAAGTTAATTCTGCTTTACCTTGATATGTGATCTTACAACTCAACCATTGAAGTTGAATTCCACCATTTAATTTTTTTTTTTTTAAATCAAATTCTTTAACGAAGTGAACTTTTCTGACACTTTTCTGCTATTACTTTGAACTCACTGGGCCCATGGTCATTTTTATTGGATATATTAAGTCAATTACCAACAAGTTCACACAAGTACCCTAGCAGAGCAACCCCTGTAGTTCATCACTTAGGGTCAAATTGCAATCAAAGTGATCATCCCTATGCTCTTTGAAGGACAGAGCCCTTGTTGTGGGCACTCTAAAGGCATCCAAAATACTAAGTCTCCAAATACTTTTTGGGGACACTGTAAATCAAGCATGCGACTCACTTCTCGGCAAGGGCCCAGTCCTCCTGGATCTGTCTCTGCCGGGCCTTCTGGTACTCCTCTCTCCAGCACTTGGAGCACAGGCCCTGCCAGGCAGCGTTTCCATAGTAACCGCAGCCTTTCTTGCACAGAAGTTCCGATTGGTCCACATGGATCCCTCGTCGCTCAGAGCGCTGACTCATTGTGTCCCTTTATCTGGGAAAAAGAAAGAAACACGTCTGACATTGTAAAATGTGCATTTGCACATCCTGTTTTGGTTACAACCACAAAGACAACAAGAGTGCTCTGCTGAGACATCCAGTTTACATCAGAGATAGCTAAAAAGAAATGAATATGAGATATGTAAGGAATATTAGCCATTAGAACAGATATGGAAACTGATGTGGATAAAGAATCCAGAGTCAATACCTCCATATAGACACAATTGTATTAATTCAAATGACTATGCATTCATATATAATTAATATATGCAAGTTATTCTATAAACATTATTAGAGTTTAGGCTAGAAAAATATATATATAATTCACATTATAGAGCAAGGCTCATTGTACTGCAAGTAAACTATAATTTGTTCAAAGGTACACCAAATATTGTGCAGTAGGCATTCATAAAACAAGCATAATCTGATTGAAAAAGTGAAATAGACTGGCATCACGTAAACTTTGTTGACATCCGATTATGCAACTAAAACACAATTGACATTACATTTATATAACGAAACCAGTATAATCATGATGTCTGTTAAATGTTAATCAAATAAAAGCTGGCCAGAGTTCTGTACTGTACGCAACTCGGATCAGCATCGATGACGTGACATAACGTACTATATATTACACCATAAAATAATTTAATTCCAGTTAGTTGTTGCTTATTTTCACTGCAAAAACTGTACTATTAATTGAAAATTAATAGGTAAAAATAGAGCATGCGAAATATATTATCAACTGACAATTACATTGAATGTCATTTAAATTGCCGCAGCCAAACACGTCAAGCTAGCGAAACAGCTACGTGGCTAAAAACAAACACACAGCCAGAGAATTGTGAGATAGCAATACAGCATCTACTGTCTAACAAAATGTATGAACATGCCATTCAAAATTAAATTGCAAGTGTTTAATGTTAAATGTTAATTTAAATGGCAGCAACAGTCATACCCCTTTACCGGTCTCCTCTCCAGGATCACAATAACGTCATATACGTGCGACTGGTTATAAGAGTCATGTGGGCTGGGCTAGAAATGTCAATCATCAGGGTAGGGTTGCACCAACTTTGCGTAAGGTCTCACGTAAGTTAGGAAGCAAAGTTCACACTAACTACTAGTTAGTCAGTGCTTATTTTTTTATGTGGTTTAAGTTGTTTTTTTTATTATTTAATATAATTTAAATAAAAACATTTATGGCATATTTCAACAATCATCCATATGTTTTTCGTGTTGATACAGCATTTGAAGAAAAAAACAAAACAGAACAAACTGCACACAATAAAATAAAAAATAAAAAAAGGAAAGCGTGAGGATCTTAATCTAGTAACATAAACCAGTTCAAGGCACAAAAAAGTTTCAGTGCATTTTTGTCTGTCATCTTTTGAAGAGATTTTGCAAGATAATTCTTCCATCCATTGAAATTGGGTTTAATCTTTAAATATTTACATCTGTGGATGAAGTGTTTATCTAAAACAATCAGGATATTTATAAAAAATTCTAGGTTCTTATCATTCAAAAAGACTCCAACATTAATTCATTCAAAGGATGTAAGCGATATCTTTAGATTGAATCCAACTTTGAAATGAAAGCCAGAATTACTGTACAAATTCGCAATGAAAGAAAATATGTTCTTTCGATTTCAAACAGTTTCGATTTCTTTCTCACAAAGTCCACATGAATTGTTCTCCCAATTAAATCTCTCATGTAAAAAGCAATTGGATGGATAAATGTCATTCAAGATTTTAAATGTCACTTCTTTGGCCTTAGGAAAAATTGGGTAAGATAAATACTTATTTATTTATTTATTTTTGTGTCTTCATCACTGAGATCTTGAAGAACATATTTTATATTCAGTTGACTAGGGTAATACTGTTTGGATAGGGCTTAATTTGGTTGCACCACCTGTTTTATATATATATACTCACCTAAAGGATTATTAGGAACACCATACTAATACTGTGTTTGACCCCGTTTCGCCTTCAGAACTGCCTTAATTCTACGTGGCACTGATTCAACAAGGTGCTGAAAGCATTCTTTAGAAATGTTGGCCCATATTGATAGGATAGCATCTTGCAGTTGATGGAGATTTGTGGGATGCACATCCAGGGCACGAAGCTCCCGTTCCACCACATCCCAAAGATGCTGTATTGGGTTGAGATCTGGTGACTATGGGGGCCATTTTAGTACAGTGAACTTATTGTCATGTTCAAGAAACCAATTTGAAATGATTCGAGCTTTGTGACATGGTGCATTATCCTGCTGGAAGTAGCCATCAGAGGATGGGTACATGGTGGCCATAAAGGGATGGACATGGTCAGAAACAATGCTCAGGTAGGCCGTGGCATTTAAACGATGCCCAATTGGCACTAAGGGGCCTAAAGTGTGCCAAGAAAACATCCCCCACACCATTACACCACCACCAGCAGCCTGCACAGTGGTAACAAGGCATGATGGATCCATGTTCTCATTCTGTTTACGCCAAATTCTGACTCTACCATCTGAAATCGAGACTCATCAGACCAGGCAACATTTTTCCAGTCTTCAACTGTCCAATTTTGGTGAGCTCTTGCAAATTGTAGCCTCTTTTTCCTATTTGTAGTGGAGATGAGTGGTACCCGGTGGGGTCTTCTGCTGTTGTAGCCCATCCGCCTCAAGGTTGTGCATGTTGTGGCTTCACAAATGCTTTGCTGCATACCTCGGTTGTAACGAGTGGTTATTTCAGGCAAAGTTGCTCTTCTATCAGCTTGAATCAGTCGGCCCATTCTCCTCTGACCTCTAGCATCAACAAGGCATTTTCAGCCCACAGGACTGCCGCATACTGGATGTTTTTCCCTTTTCACACCATTCTTTGTAAACCCTAGAAATGGTTGTGCGTGAAAATCCCAGTAACTGAGCAGATTGTGAAATACTCAGACCGGCCCGTCTGGCACCAACAACCATGCCACGATCAAAATTGCTTAAATCACCTTTCTTTCCCATTCTGACATTCAGTTTGGAGTTCAGGAGATTGTCTTGACCAGGACCACACCCCTAAATGCATTGAAGCAACTGCCATGTGATTGGTTGATTAGATAATTGCATTAATGAGAAATTGAACAGGTGTTCCTAATAATCCTTTAGGTGAGTGTATATAGTGTAGAATAAATGTGTGTGTGTGTGTGTGTATATATATATATATATATATATATATATATATACACACACATTTATTTAGAATCAAATCACACAATAATCAAATACAAAATTACAATAACAATAATTGCAAGAAAATCAGAAAAATTAACAATAGTATGAATACAAATTATTACAAATAAATAAATATAATAAAGAACAAAATAACACAAAAAATTAAGAACTATACATAGGGGTATTAAAATGAAAAACATATCTCTAATTACAAAATAAATACAAAAATCCTTAAAAATTATAATATTTCAAGGCTTTACAACAATCTATAGTCTTTTTTGCTTTGGTTTTCCTTACACCCTCCAATGCTTTAAGATACTGACAAAGCTCAAACTTAAATTGTACAAAACTAAGTGTGCACTACCTGTTCTTAAGACTCTTTAAATCCCCGTAAATGTATGCGTATGTAGTCGCATAATATGACGTTTACCTGTATTGATCCAATAACAGCCTTCAGATTTGTACATAGAAGTGTTAGAAAGCCGTGCATTTCAGTTTGATCTTGTTTCGGTTGATCAAGCATCATTTGCTAATGCTCACATAACTGTCAGCTGTACCCCATTACAATATACGATACGTAATAAAGCATGATTTCATTAATGGTATATTTAGCCTAAATAACAGTTTAATTAACTGCATCTAAAATGAACAAGGGGCAATAAATAAATGAATACTAATACAACAAGCTGGAAAAATAGACATTTATTCATTATAATATCTGACATTATATTAGATAATGTTTTCTCCCGTAAATGTAAACATCATCAGATATGTTGAAAGGACTGAAGCCTGTCAATCCTGAGAGGAATTCTATAAAGCAGGTGAAGTGATTTACCCGGGGTAAATTTACTCAGAATAAGCAGATAACCCAAGCTTTCTGTTCCAAAAACTGGGTTTGTTAGTAGCCATAGCAACTTACTCTCTGAACATAACCTGCTATGTTCCAGAGTTAGAATATTTCAGGTACGTTAGTACGTTTCAGAGGCTGTCAGCGCATGCGTGCCCTTTTAATAGCGGAACAGTGGGCGAGACATTTCAGATTACTCACAATATACTTTCAAAGCAACATTACGGTAAACTGCAATATTTACCTCACAGATCTTCTTTACTCCGGCATTTCCAGTCTCCCACCGCATATTTGCATTCAAAAGAGAACAAACTGTGTACGTCGTGCTTTAATTTTTAATGGGAAGGTTTTAATAGGCCTACTGTAATATTTTTTTAATGCAGAACACATTGGAACTTCACTGTGAAGACAGGGCTTTATGTATTTATATTTAGCCCTTCTAATAAATAATTTATATCCTATACATTTCAGAGAATACTATTATTATAGCACCCACATTACAGTTCCTTAAGTCAATTAATATTAATGCTATTTATAAAAAATGACATTCCATAGTATCAATAAGGTCATGTCTGCCAATTAAAAGCTTAAACAATCAATCACTCGTTATACTTCTACACTAACTAGATAATAGCCTACTTGTATGTGATGATTTGATGACACAGACCACGGATATAAGGTTAGAGATTGAATTTCTTATAATGCACGTAGGCTGCTGGACTTGTTCATTGTACTCTCTTTATTATCTGAAAATATAAATGAGACATGCTGTCATTTAGAGTCACCCATAGTGCCCTCATTTAGCTGGTGGTCAGGTGATTCAATGAAAAGATGTATCAGCCTCCTCTACTCCAGCAGAAGCTGTAAATCTCTAAATTACATTTTTGTTCTGCTTTTCAATAGGGACATTTACAGATTCCTATATTAACAAGGAAGAGATGAGTTACTTTTCCCTAATGCTGAGATCATGAACATCTATAATGCATAGTCAGACACATGATCTTCAATAAAACAACATAATTTAATTCCGTATCATGTTGCTAGAGGCAGATGGACCCTACTGTACATGACAACATGACATGACAACTTTTAATGCCACATCAAATGAGAAAACAACACAATGGACATGTATCATTGTCCACCTCTGTTACAACAGATCTTCATCTTATAATGCACATGATTAATCATGTGTGGCCTCCTAAAAAACATGACATTAAATCAATGAAAAATGATGACAAATGTGGGAGATCCTACAATTGAAAGAGGGTCTATTAATACAATGAGACCATCCGCAACTGTAGGAAATTAAAGTTGATATGATTCTATGTTTTTAGAAACACCAACTGGGTACATCAAATGGTATTAAAAATAAAGGAAATACATTCTGTTCACATGACATACAGTAAAACTGGGAGTGGTGGTGGCGTAGTGGCTAAAACACAGGGCTGTTAATCAGAAGGTTGCTGGTTCGAACCCCACGGCCACCACCATTGTGTCCTTGAGCAAGGCACTTAACTCCAGGTTGCTCCGGGGGGGAATTGCCCCCGTAATAATTGCACTGTAAGTCGCTTTGGATAAAAGCGTCTGCCAAATGCATAAATGTAAATGTAAACAAAATTATAGGCTTAGTTGTAACATACCTAGCTGGTGCAACCGGCCCCTGGTCCATAAAAATACAGTATATTCATTCATGCGTTCATTTTAGTTACATATTCCTATTTTTGTTGTTGTTGTTGATGTCAAAAAGTTCTCTTCCCTCTTTTAAAAGTTGATGAGCATATTTATGTATATGAGCCCATTATATTTATTATCCAGTTTATTTCCTAATATCAAACATAATTTTAACAGAACATATATTACACAGGAGGAAAACTTTTTCCATAATTTGTCCACAAGTCTTGGAGGTCCACACTTTAAAGCCATTTATGTGTTTGCCCTTATATTTACAGTGGAATGACATATAGGTCATAATAAGTACAGGCATAAGACCATGATGGTCCCTCATTACTATGGCTATAGGTCAATGTAGCTAGTTTTTCTAATAATAATAATAATATAATAATAATAACAATAATAATAATAATAATAAATTATAGTGTAAATGAAAAATAGTACAGATTGCAACTAATAGATTATTTAATATGAAATTATAAAATTTGTTAAAATATCACAGTTACTGTTACTACTGTAAAATAGTGAAACATTTTTGTATGGGTAATTTTAAAAACAACAACTTTATTTTGGCACATAGCACATTGTTTTCTGTTTCACCCTTTGCTGTTTAAAATGTCGGGGCTGCCTGTTTTAGAGGTTTGACTTCCTCCATAGCAATTTAAACTCAATTTAAAAATTTCTCACTGGAATTCAAATGGGTGCTGAAATTTTACTTGGGCAGCTGGCGAAAATTTTTAAATGGGAGAATCATGCATGTTCTTTCCATGCTGTCCGTGACCCAGCCCGAACAGACCTGCAACCCACCAGTTGAGAAACACTAGTCTATTGCATACTGTGGCAACTCAAAAACAAGCACAAAGACAATGTTAAGCTTCATTTAATGAACCAAATAGCTTTCAGCTGTGTTTGATACAATGGCGAGTGATGTTCTAGAACTAAATTAGCAATTTAGCATGATTACTCAAGGCTGGAGTGATGGCTGATGAAAACGGGACCTGTCCAGATTTGAACAAAAATAACATTTTTCAAATAGTGATGGTGCTGTTTTTTACATCAGTAATGTCCTGACTATACTTTTTGATCAGTTGAATGGCACTTTGGTGAATTAAAGTACCAATTTCCTTCCAAACCACAAAATCTGTACACTTTTGGCCACCAGTTTATATATATATATATATATATATTTTTTTTTTTAATAAATTGCAAAATATATGGTTTATTATCAGCACAATAGAGAAGTACAATAATGCTATACAAACAAAAGTATTCACCAAACTAGTATCAGTGTAGATTTCAGCAACATGAAAATAAATCCCACTTAGGATTATCAGATGCATTATTATAACTTGTATTTAAATATTCTGCTGCTAAAACACTCATAGAGAGCTCATGCAACTTCGTGTGTCCTTCACAATTATTGTAGCACACTAATAACAGAGATCACGTGCAGCTGTTATGGAGAGGGTTATGGCAGATGCTGGGCAAATGCTATTGGCAGCAGAATTTCTTTTGATAAAGTGTCCCAAGTGGTGTTTAAATGAAGAGTTTAAGTGAGATGTGAGTGGTAATCTAAACGGCAATAAGATTACTAACAGTCTTTTTAGTATCGATATAAATATACTTCTTGTAATATACACAATATTTAAGATCGAGTGCATAAACTGCCCTACAGAAGTAAATATTTTTAGAACTTTTTCTATTTTGGGCTCTCTTTAATTTCGAGTTTTATCTATACTTTTGAAATAAATCAAAGATGTATGCTTGTCTGGTAGAAAAGATAGCTCTCTGTGATATTTAAAGATATGTACGGTTATTTTTAGAAGGCCTTATGTGAAGCTTTGTGTGGCTATAAATTCCAAAAGAGTCCTTGGTACACTAAATAAAGCAATTTATCTATTGGCATTGGACTGCAGCGTTCTCTATTGGCAACATAATATTGTTCAAGCCCTAAATATTTAATTCAAGTAAAATGAATTGGGTGAAATCACTTTAAAATACTGTTGGGGAGAGAGAAAAAAGTTTCCTTCAAGAGAAATACAGCACAAGCAATTAGAGACCTCTGAATTGGCCACATGAGTCCAGTTGTTTGATAATTTGATCAAGCCATTAATACATTCACTGCACTTCATGGGATCTTCCTTTGCAGAGATATTTAGTACAGAAAACACTGTTTCACATAAGTGAACATCCTCTGAAGACTATTCCAGGAAACCCCTTTAAACTACAACTGAAAAAAAAACAATTCCAAGTAGGGTTTATTCTAAATAAACTAAAACTAAAACTAAACAATTACCGGTACTTACAAAAACTAAGGGATCAATAAAGCTGCCCTAAAAAAGTTCAACTACAGGTTGCAAACTGTTCTGTGATAGGTCCGTGAAGAAACAAAAGAGCCAAAGTAACATTCAAAAACTGCAGTCTTGTTCATTATTTCCACACTTTTGAGTAGAATACCGGGACCCTGCTGGTTTGACATAACTACAGTATAGACAGCAGCAAATATCATTTACTTGCTCAGACATTGAGCATTTACATCTTTGGCACCACTGGAGCCTTCACCACCAGGTGATTTTAAACTCATAGATGGGCCTTTTGCAGTAGTAGTGATTAATGAGGTGTTTATCACAGACACCGATGCATTGCTGGTCAGCATTGATACCACGCTCTGCCAGATCGCTTACTATGCAGTGAAGAAGGTCATAAACATCCGCCACTGCCTCCCAGGGCCCGAAGGACACATCAACCTCACAATGGTGCTCAAACAGCTTGGCCTCGCTCTCCGAACGCTCAAATCTCAATGAGTTGAAGAGCGGTCTTTCATAAGGGGTTATGGGCATCTCCTCCTTGTACACGCAGATCTTCAGTTTCGCAAAACGAGCCTTTCGCTGCATGGCACGGAGTTTAGCAATCTCCACAATACGCTGTATATTTTCTGGAATGAAGAGGGAAGACTGACAATGTTAAATCAATTGAAAACCTCTTTTTGCCATTTTACACACTTGTTTATCCGTTAGCACCACTGTATTTCAATACATATTGCCATTTTTATATAAACCATAACATATGTGTGTATATACTGTATACAGTATATACTGTAAATATTACTATATATTGCTCCACAAATTTGACTATTCTGAACCACATTCTGTACAATAACATATCTTTTGCATTACAATAATCATCTGCGTTATTAACATGAACTAACAATGAACAATACTTTAACAGCATTTACTTTATTAATATTGCTTAATGTTAATTTCTACATGTACTGATCATTTTGTTTTATTAAAAGTTGTGTATGTTAACAGTAGTTAATGCATTATGAACTAACGTGAACTAAAAATGAACAATTCTATTTTGATTAACAAACACTACCTAAGATATATAATAATAATATAATGAATGCTGTAAAAAAATATATTGTTCATTGTTAGTTCATGATACCTAATGCAACTACTAATGTTAATAAATGGAACCTTATTGTGAAGTTTTTCTGATAATTCTAATCTCATTTTTGGGTATCATTCATAATGTTATTTTACCTTTGTAATAGGGCAAGAGATCAAGAAAAGCCTGTCGCACTTTCTCTCCAGTAAGTGGCTGTGTGTCTTCTAGGCTTTCCAAAAGAGGCCCAATAGCATAGTACTGAGCTTCTCTGTGCACCGCATGGACATTGTCTCTCTGAGGCAGCTCCCCCTCTCGCAAGAAATTCAGAATATCTCTGAAGTCAGAAAAAATAATCACATAGAGCATTGAAATTTAAAATATTTTCACCTGGCTTTTTGACACATAACTAGACATACACGG
>NW_026266541.1:0-25000 GCF_025860055.1 Xyrauchen texanus
AATAAGCATGCATTCTGCTTTGGTTTAGTTTTACATTATTTCACTGCGACCATTACGTATGTTATAGGACAGAGCAATCTTCAGAATACTCCCACAATATATGTACATATTTTGATATGTAAAACAATAAGAAATTACTAATGACACTTTTAACGCAAAGAAAAGATAGTATACAAGTAAAGCTCGATTTTCCGATATTATCGACAGATATCGATTTTTAAATGTGATATTGATTTTTAAATGACCTTAGGAAGTTGAGGAAATGGAAAGTTCGGTCCTTCCAGCGCAAATAGGTCAGCGATTTTTCGAGCTAAAACATAACTAAGCTTTGCGACCTCACTTCATAAATACATAAACTCGTAATCAATAATTGATATAATCAGGAGGTCTATTGTTTATGCCTAAGCAGGCGAGAAAAACGCACTTCATACGCGTACTGCACGAACATTTTGATTCAGCACCGACTGTAACATAATGAAAGCGAACGAGTTTTAACTTCACTTTTTACCAACTAATCAATAAAAACCAAAGCAAAGAAAAACGCACATCGAGCTGAGCTATCTACCTAATTCACTTCTAATTTGATCTATATTTTCTGAAGCACGACTTAGACTTTAAAGTAAAAAACATATTTGTAATAAATTGCATTAATTTGTTTTGATTACGTATTCTGATCGTGTTCTACGGAATAGTGAAAACAAAACCTGCTTTTCTCACTTATCTAAAAAGAGATCAATCTTTACCAAACACCTTCCACTGCTCGCGATTGTTTATTGTTTTGTGTTGAATTGTTCCTGTCTGGCGCAGGTCTAGCACCTACTTCACCCAATACAGTCTCCAGTTTAAACTTAAGTACTGAAGCAGAACTTTGTGTTTTATTATAAAGACTTCCTTCATAAACTTCTAAAGTATCTGATTAGCACAAAGGTCCCGGCAAACGACACATAAGATGAGATATAAAGAGAAGAGAAAGCAATGTATAACACCTCTTTCGTTACTAAGCAATAACGCCTCGGTCCAGCACAGCGCCACCCGTGTAGCGCGAGACACTTTATTCCCCAAACACAAATTATTTCAACAAACATACTATATAAATCTCTCCAGCACAAACTATTCGCAAAACAGCACGGGGAATGGAAAGGTCCCCTCTAAAAACTGGGAAAACCTCTGGGTTCCCATGGCCAGAGAGGCCGCATCCACCTTGACCGTGATTGTTGATCGATGGGAATTGAACAAAGAGGATCAATTTCCGATCAGCGCGAGAGAGCCGCTTTAATCAATGGGCACGGGGGCGCTCAGCCAGACGCCGCCATGCAAAACCCGGCGAACTAGCGACGCGCGAGCCCCTCCGCGACTCTCTCCGGGACCGGCTTACCGGCACACTCAGCGAGTACAAAGCGAAAGGGAGCTGACCTGGAGCTGCTGCAAATCAAAGCGTTTCCAATATTGAAACATCGATCCCGCATTGGCCGCCATCTTGAGACATATTGAGACGGAATGAAAGGCTGATAGAGCGAGCACGAGAGGGGCTGGAGTTCACTTCTCTCAGAGCGCGAGAGAGAGAAAGGCGGGGGAGCGCGCGCAAAACACGGAGCGGAGTCGATCGAACAGCGCGGGCGCGCGCGGAACGGAGTTATCGACCGCCAACCTGCGATATATTGAATAGGGCTACTGAAAACAATTATTGAGACCAAGGTGGCATCCTCAATACAAGTTAGAAAACGCGGGATGGAGTTTCAGTGTTTCTAATCAAGCTCCCCATGGCGCAGGAACGGGGAGGGGGAGGTTGGATACGTTTTCATCCGTTATGAGAGAAGAGTTTACGGTTATAGATTTTTCATCACTATGGATATTTCGTGATCCATGGCGCTGTGCGATACACGGATCGGATCCGGTGACGCAAGCAGCACAAACGCGATGTATAGCTGGGGTCTTTTTTTTTTTTTTTTTGGTCATATTTGTTGTCTGGCCTGTTTTTGTATTCCTGCGCCTGATATATTGATTTCAGAATGGATTGGTTTTGAGCTTTATTTGTTTTTCTTTCGAAATTACATCAATATTGCATATTTTGAGAAATTAGCTGTGTCATCCTTTGTTATAATGTTTTGCTGTTGGTCGTTCGCGTGCTCAGCTACCATCTGCTTGAATTATAAAACCAATCTACTGTATTCCAATACATATTATTGATTTTACGGGCATTCTCAGCCTAAATAAAACCAGATGCAACCTAACTGATCATAATAGAAATATTGAACAATGTGTATTTTATTCGGTAATGGACGGTATTTAAGATGGTGGCACTGGTTGATTTGATGTTATAACATAACCCGTTGTCCGATCGATTCCTGATGAATCATAAATACTGCTTTTGAACTTGAACTTGGAGAGGAGCGCCCTCTATTGGCTTTGTGTAGTATTTTCTCACCTCATTGTTCACCCGTACATAGTACAATGATGTAATGAGCCAATGTAATCGTATTAATTATCACAATTAGAGATGAAAACTAATTCGCCGTTTATGTATTGTTTACGTTTATAATGTACAGTATATATATAAGGTGTGTGTATGTAATTTTAATATACGTTTGTATTACTTAAAATAATACATTCAAGTAATCATTTTTATATAATATTTAAAAGTAATATTTTACTAACCATATTAAGTAATTAATATAATGTATTCATATATAATACACATGCTATTTATATGTAATATTTATTTAATTGATAATTTAAATGTAATTTGTATATTTATGTGTGTGTGTGTGTGTGTGTGTGTGTGTGTGTGTGTGTGTGTGTGTGTGTGTGTGCTTAATTATGCAGTTAATATTAATACTAAATTATGATGCATGTTGTCCATAAAATGCAAGAACTTTGAAGCTCAAAATCACATCATAGAAACACAAGAGTAATCCATACTACTCCAGTGGTTAAATCAATGCCTTCAAAAGCAATATGATAGGTGTAGGTGAGAAATAGGTCCTTTTTTTACTATTAATCTCCAACTTTCAACAGCTCCAACCAGTAGGTGGCGATATGCAAGAAGAATTCAAACCGTCAAAGAATAAAAGAATAATGTGCAAATGAAAGTGGAGATTTATTGTAAAAGATAAAAAAAAAACTTAAATATTGTTCTCCACACACCTATCATATCACTTCTGAAGACATGGATTTAACCACTGGAGTCGTATGGATTGCTTTTATGCTGCCTTTATATGATTTTTGGAGTTTCAAAGTTATTACATTGAATGGACTTACAGAGCTGAGATATTTTCTAAAAAATTTTCATTTGCTGAAGCCAGATATTCATAATAAATAAATGAGATAAATAATGAGAGAATAAATAATGAGATACATTTATTTAGCTTGTTACTGTTCCATTTATGTTCTGGGTATACACTTTCTTGCTGAGACAACTTATAAGAAAGTGCAATTATTGTGTACGTGACATTTGCCATTAGCTTAAGCTTAAGTGAAGAGCATTTTAACCTTTTGCTTTTAGTTCCATTCATTTGTATAGCTTTTAGATTTGTTCTATCTGTAGAGGACCCCTGTTTCTCACCCTCACCACCACACACAGACACTTGCAGGGAGAGGGGGAAGTTATAGATCAGACCCTCTAGGCGGATTGAGGAGTCCCATGGCTCCTCATAAGTGCTCCTCCCCTCAGCTCCCCTCTCTGAGATGTCAGGGGAGCCATGCAGGAGAGCTGGTCCCACTGGCAGTTTGTTTTTTAGGCCCACTAGAGTCTCTGAGCACCCTGCCCCCCCTCTTTTCTGCCCAGGCGTGCGCACTCCTCATGGGAGCACAATTAGGAGCTGTCTCTCCTGCCTGCCGAGCTGTGGAGGACTGACTCCCTCCTCTACCCTTCCCCTTTTTTAATCAAATAAGCCTCCTCTTGAGGCTAGTCCTCGTTTAAAACGTCGGCATGCAGGATTAGATTTTAATTATGGAGATGCAAAGACATGGCAAATGAACATAATGAAGAGACAAGCAGAGATGTGTGGAGGCCATTGTTCTGGGCATGTGTATCTGCCTGTGTGCATGTGTGTGCGTGAATGAGTGTGTTTTCTACATTCACGCGTATGTTCAATGGGCAGGTATTTGATATTTAGTCATAAAGAGAAATGTAATTTTTAGCTAGAATATGATTGATGAATGATAACATACAGAATAAGAAAGTGCATTGAATTGTTTATAGTATAGTAGAGAAAAAAAATTCAAATCAAATTGTAACTATTTACCATATATTAATAAGATCATATATTTTCTTTACATTGGGAATATCAACACTGGAAAGCTCAAAATGGGCCTGACACTGCTAGGTAAACTGCACCATCTGCAGGCAATCAAACTACAACTGAATAGTACTGCTTACAGCCCAACATTCATCAGATCATAACAATGACTGCTTATATATGTGATACAAACTTAGCATCTCTGAAACTAAAGAATATAATTTTAAGGAAGTTATGTGCGAAATCACATACTTCCAATGCAAGGTTTGCAAACCCTTTGTTTATTTTAATAAAGACATTGACAAAACTCCAAAACAATATGCGCTGATTAAACTTTTTGATTTGTTTATAAAAATGTGAATTATAATATAAAAGTAGTTAAATAATAACGAATTTGATACATTATAATACTGAACACTTCTATTATTTTGAGCCAATGGCATATTTAACAATAATATATTCTATTAATTTATACTTTTAAAATATTTTAATATTCGGCTAATTCCTGAAAAGATATCACTTATATGCAGGGTTGGGTAGTAACGGAATAAATGTATTGTGAACTTGTTTGTGTATTTAAAAAATATATATATAAATATATGTAACTGTAACTTCCACTACAGTTACAATTTAAATAATTGGTTATTAGAATACAGTTACATTCAAGAAGTATTTTGATTACTGAAGAGATTACTTTGCATTTTATTGTCATTTGTTTCATTTAATATTTAGTCTTTTCAGATGGAATACATTTATACATATAAATGATGTGATCCAAAGTGCATCTGAACAGCAGCGAAACACTTTCTTATGATGTGTTACATTCATACGAGCAGACAGAGAAGTAAGTTTGAAGTAAGTTTGGAGCAGAAGAAATAGAAATAAACCTTGTGTAAATTGTCAGCTTTACGCTAAGCTAAAATTATATTTCTAGCTATTTTACATACACGTTACCAGGCATGATCATATATTTTTTATCAAGAAAATTCACGTTGGATTATAATTCATTTTTTACTAGTAAGACCTTTGATATTAGGGCAAAAATCGTATTCTTGATAATCATTTTTGTATTGTTTTATGTAATAATAATATTGTTTTAGAAACACTGCATAAGATATTTAGGTTTTTCAGAGAATGTATTTTTAACATGTGTATTTTGTCTTAACTGTACTGGCAGAATTTTTATAGTCAAAACAAGTGAAAAAATCTACCAGTGCTGAAGAAGTAATCCAAAGTATTTAGATTACATTACTGACCTTGAGTAATCTAACAGAATACATTACAAATGACATTTTACAGCGTGTATATTGTAATCTGTAGTGGAATACTTTTCAAAGTTCCAACCCTGCCTATATAGTTATGATACTGGTTTAGCATGTACTTGAAATTTTGAATATGCTATACACATTTAAATGCAGGAGCTTTGTAATTATTTGAAATGAGGGGGGACAAACCTTTCAAAAAGTTTGTGAATGTGTGGAGGGTGGGATGAATCAAAAATCCAAATAGCGGCCTAAAATTCAAACACATATGTTTGAATGAAGGTGAGGGTGCCCTTGTATAGATGTATACAGTAAATATCACAGAAGTGATGTTAAAAGGCCTTTTAAAAAGAAATAAATGTTTCAAGGAAACAGAAAATAAGACTATGACTAAAAATAAGAGAGATTGAGGAACATAGAGGGCATCAGCTCTGTGCTCCTGTATAAAAGCAGCAGGTATTTACAGGCCAAAGAGGTGTTGTTTTTTTACCGTAGAGAAGTCATATGGTTAAAGCGATTGACAGCTGAGCTAGCTGAAGGAAGCTGACACTTCCCTGCCAGGCTCCTGATCAGTCGTGTTATTGCAAGAATACGTAAGAAGACCTTGACTCCCTCTCGCCCCCCACCTGCCGCTCACACACCTAACATGGGCACACACACACAGCAGATCAGAAGAGCATTCCTCACATCCCATTGTGCAATTGTTCTCCACAGCTATCTTGGCCCATGTTCGTTCAGTTGTCTGTGAGGGCATCGCTAAAATAGCTTTACGCAGCTTGCTGCCATGTTGGATTGCTGCAGATTATTTACGGCAGTCTGACGGTACATTACATGGCTGTTTGAGAGACCACATTTAAACCTGGCAAGCACAGAATAACTGGCTATATTTGTAGTGCTGAGAAGAGCTTTTGTTCAGGCTGATTGTTCGGCAACAGATAATAGGATGCAAAGTAGAAATAATTTGTTCATGCCAAATTAAAGCCAATGGCTTCCAATGGCTGCATTTAAAGGGATGTGGTTTCAATAATATGCAAAGTTTTGTCCTTTGCACACTGACAGAATTGGAATCAGAATTCATGTTTGTTGGCCAAGTACACTGATAAATGGCAACTGTTACTTTAAGGAGCTATTTCAGCCTGATCTAACCCACACAATAAGATTTGGTAGTGTAACCGAATGTTTTCAGGTTGATTCAGTGATATTAAACATTTAAAATATATACAGAACAGTATATACAGTAAACATACCATACTGTGCATGCGTTCATGTGTGTGTGTGTGTGTGTGTCCAGGTATTCCCTACGTTGTGGGGATCAAATGTCCCCACAAGGATAGTAGGGGGGATAGTAAAACCTGACATTTTTGATGTTGTGGGGACAATCAGTCGGTCCCCATGCTTATAAATCATACTAAATTATATTTTTTGAAAATGTAAAAATGCAGAAAGTTTTCAGTGAGGGTTAGGTTTAGGGGTAGGGTTTGTACAGTATAAAAACCATTGTCTATGGAGATTCCTCATAAAACATGAAAACCTAACAGACAGACGGACGGATGGACGGACAGAAGGATGGATGGATGGATGGATGGATGGATGGATGGATGGATGGATGGACAGGTAGATAGATAGATGGATGGAAGGATGGATGGATGGATGGCAGGTAGGTAGGTAGGTAGGTAAACAGACAGACAAAGACAGACAGGTAGGTAGATGATAGATAGATAGATAGATGGATGGATGGATGGATGGATGGATGGATGGATGGATGGATGGATGGATGGATGGATGGATGGATGGATAGAGAGATAGACAGGTAGATAGATAGATGGATGGATGGATGGATGGATGGATGGATGGATGGATGGATGGCAGGTAGGTAGGTAGGTAGGTAAACAGACAGACAAAGACAGACAGGTAGGTAGATGATAGATAGATAGATAGATGGATGGATGGATGGATGGATGGATGGATGGATAGAGAGATAGACAGGTAGATAGATAGATGGATGGATGGATGGATGGATGGATGGATGGCAGGTAGGTAGGTAGGTAGGTAAACAGACAGACAAAGACAGACAGGTAGGTAGATGATAGATAGATAGATAGATAGATAGATAGATAGATAGCTAGATAGCTAGCTAGCTAGCTAGCTAGCTAAAACCTTGTTCCATTGTGGTACTCAACTTTGTCTACGCTTATCTCCCTGGCTGTTAGAATCAGTATGCTGGTCAAAACTATCTGTACTGATCACCAATATAACAAGGGCATCAAATCATTAAGAACGTAATCCCTGTAGTGAAGACATTGCATCAACATTTGACCCCATTGCATTAATGTGAGAAGCTGCCCAGCTTCACAGTGTTCTTTAAACAACACATTATCCACGTAGAAGAGTCTTAGGGAGTTAGGGCACTTTGAATGATCTTAAGATAGCCAACACACTCTGATCAGATCACCTAGCATCTGTTCGTAACAATGAGTGTGTATGGGGTGGGGGGTTGCTATATATGGCAAGTATTCTTGTGTTGTGCCTCCTCTTTTGTCTAAACATAGAACAAGTCAAGCCAATTGTGCCAATATATAGCCGTAAACCGACAATTTCTGAGTGTCCCTCAGGCTTTCGAGACCAAGAACAGAGTCAGAGAAGCTCTTCAAAATGGTAGGCCTGCACGTCTTTACTTTGTCCAGTCTTGACATGGAAATGACTGTGAAACTGAATTATATTGTTTTTGTAATGTGGCAGGTTGACAGCATGTTGTATTTTACGTCATACATCTCATTGAAATAAGTATCTAAATAGCCTTGAAATAGGTATTCCGGTTTTATTTACATTTATCTTGATCTTTCTCACGAGAGTAAAATTGTATTTCATTTCGGAATGGGTTTCCTGTAAGTTAATGTGAATAGGCAGCACTCTGTCTGTTTCAGGTCTGATACTGTACATGGCCTTTTGACTAACTTAGTTTAGAAGATGTGTGGCATTTCTGACTAAATGCAACTAGAGCAGCTAAAATTAATTATGTTCTTGTTTCTGATGGAGTGCATATAAATATAAATTGGGACATCATCTCAATGTCAAAAAGTGGCCCAATTTACCTGACTTTACCCCACATTTTGTGTCGTAGAGTGGTTAAGATGTATTTCGTTTGTAATGCTATAATATTATAGCTCAATTGTCAAATATTTTACACGGCTTTCAGCCCGGTATAGTTCAATTTCTTTTTTGATCTGGTGAAATCACTTGGTAAATGTGTGCCTTAAAATTGCACAAAACAAATTGCACAAAAAAACTAAACAACACAAGACTGTTTTATATATATATATATATATATATATATATATATATATATATATATATACATATACAAAATATTGAAATCATTTTCTCTGATTCACAGGCACCAAAGAAGGCCAAGAAGAAGGAAGCAGCCAGCTCCAATGTGTTTAGCATGTTTGAGCAGTCACAGATTCAGGAGTTTAAAGAGGTGAGCCTATTTTAAGTATTACCAGAAACATACATTTTAGTCACACTTTTATCCACAAAGACCATTCAAAGTATGGATTTTATCATTATGTGTGTTCTTTGAGAATGTAATCCATGATCTCGTCATTGCTAGCACTTGGTAGCACTTTATAATAAGGTTCAATTTGTTAACATATGTAAGTGCATTATGTACTGTTAACAAATATAACCTTATTTGAAAGTGTTACCCACATTATTTATTTATTTATTTTGTGTGTGAGGGGAGGGTGTAATTTTCTTGTGAGAATTTTTCTTCTGATAAATTAATGGTTCTGAAACAATTACAGTCAATAAAGCAGTTCCTTGATGTCATGTTTTTCCAGGCTTTTACCATCATGGACCAGAACAGAGATGGCTTTATTGACAAAAATGACCTAAGGGACACATTTGCTGCTCTGGGTGAGTAAAGCCAGATTAAATGGCTGTGTAGGGTGTAAATGCCTGTTCACGTCATGGACTACAGGAGAACTCACGAAATTGCAATGATTGACAAGTGATAACCATAGCAACACTTCACTTTAACCCCTTCTGTGTTTTTGACCAAAGAAATATTATCCACCAGAGACCTAGTACTATTCGGCAATGTTAAGCTACCTGCCAACACTTAAATTTGACACTTTATAATAAGGTTACATTTGATAGGGGCCTGGGAAGCTCAGCGAGTATTGACGTGGACTACCATCCCTGGAGTCAAGAGTTCGAATCCAGGGCGTGCTGAGTGACTCCAGCCAGGTCTCCTAAGCAACCAAATTGGCCCGGTTGCTAGGGAGTGTAGAGTCACATGGGTTAGCCTCCTTGTGGTCGTGATTAGTGGTTCTTGCTCTCAATGGGGAGTGTTTAGTTGTGTGTGGATCGCGGAGAGCAGCATGAGTCTCCACGTGCTGTGAGTCTCCACAGTGTCATGCACAGCGAGCCACATGATAAGAAGTGGAGGCAACTGAGACTTGTCCTCCACCACCCGGACTGAGGTGAGTAACCGCACCACCACGAGGACCTACTAAGTAGTAGGAATCGGGCATTCCAAATTGCGGAGAAAAGAGGTTAAAATAAAAATAAATACATAAAAAAAGGATACATTTGTTAACAGTAGTAAATAACATTAGTTAACATGAACTAACAATGGGCAATACTTTTACAGCATTTATAAATCTTGGTAAATATTAATTTCAACATATACTAACACATTTTTTAAAATCAACAATGATTAAATGTGAAAAATCAAATGATTTTTTTAAATCAAAATTTTTATATATTAACATTAGTTAATGCACTATGATTTAACATTCATTAACATTTTACAATTGTATTTGTATTAACTAACATTAACAAAGATTAATAAATACTGTAAAAAAATATATATTTTGTTCATTGTTAATTCACGATACCTAATGCATGGAATCTTATTATAATGTGCAGCCGAGTCGCCATGTTTTGTATTTGTGTGCTCTCTCTGAAACACAACCTATCTATAGGCCTACATTAAATGATGGCTATAACCTGTAAAATGTATGTAAATGTCCATTTTAAAATAAGATTCATGAACAAAATAAACAGGCCCCACAATCAAGCCTTATCCGACATTAATTACACTGTAACAATGTTTCAGTCATTATGTTTTAACAACATACATTTACGTTGTCACAGTAATTTCAGTGAACTTGCAATGAACTTATTAATGCTGGTTGTAACTTTGGAACAACTTTGAGATTTCCATTTTAGTGGGTTAGAATTTATTACAGTGTACATTGAACACCAGCTCCATCTGAATGATCACAGGATATTAATGTATTTCTATGCATGTGTGTGTTTGGCAGGCCGTCTAAACGTGGGCAACGATGAGCTTGATGAGATGCTGAAGGAAGCCTCTGGCCCCATTAACTTCACCGTCTTCCTCACTATGTTTGGAGAGAAGCTCAAAGGCAAGAATCAGATTTATCAGCATTGAAATTATAATCATGCTAATGAGGTGCAAATAGCAGGAAAGGCCCAGCAGATACAAGGCGCACTGCGTACAGATATTGTATGAATTAGTTTCGCTTGTATAGGACCATATTCAAGTCATTGTAGTTACAGGCTTTGCAAATTGTTGGCTTCACTGCTGTAACATCTGTCAACATTTCTGTCACTAATAGGTACAGACCCCGAGGAGACAATTCTCAATGCCTTTAAGATCTTTGACCCAGAGGGTACAGGAATCCTTAAAGGAGAAGAGTAAGTTGATTCCTGTTAATGTAAAAATGTTTCAAGCCGTTTTCATTCAAATGTTCATTTAACCTCAATTTCTTATCTTATCTTCTCAAAGGATCAAATATCACCTCATGTCCCAGGCAGACAAATTTTCTGAGGCTGAGGTAATACATGTTTCTTTCTTCTTAAAGAGATAGCTCCCACCAAAAAATAAATAAATCTGTCATCATTTACTAACCTCGTGTTGTTCTAAACTCAAAAAGGAACACAAAAGGAGATGTTAGGCGTAATGTTAGCTTTAGTCACCATGCACTTTCATTGTTTGAAAAAGATGCAGTGGAAGTGAATGGTTACCAAGGCTTGGGTGAACTATCCCTTTAAAAGCAGAGGCATAATCAAATCTATATGGGATGGTGTCAGTTTAATTTAAGTTAAATAGATTTGATTCTCAAAAACACATTTTAATCGTGATCTATTTTTCAAAACGTAATTTATCTGGCAGGTTAACCAGATGTTCACAAACTTCCCTTTGGATGTGGCTGGTAACCTGGACTACAAAAACCTGTGCTACGTCATCACCCATGGAGAGGATAAGGAACAGGAGTAAAAACTACATTTCCCATGTTTACCCATGTTTGTTTACTGTCCATTTTGTATGTTGTCTTTCTTTAAGCTCTGTGCCCACCTTTTGTCAATAAACAGATAAAAAACAAAGTCTAGTCAACGATGTTATTAATCAATAATGCAGGGTGTGGATTTGATCACTCATATAATTCAACTATAAAAGATTTTTCAAACATAGAAAAATAAATGTAAAGCAAAAACTGTGATTATATAGGCAGAAATAAGGTGATTATTTTCCCCTACAGAATTTTATGTAAAAAATGAATCAAAGAGTCAAAGCACAATACAACAGTCAGGATTTGTGTCTTAATAACACAACATATTACCATGGAAACGTTTGACAAGACACTCTGGACACTTAACTTTTTCTTTCTTAATAAAACAACAAAGAAAAACCAGAGATTCTGAAAGATTTAGTTCCCTCCCGAGAGGATTACAAAAGCTCAACTGCAACAATAAGCTTAAGGCCACACTGGCGTGTTGAACAGTGCAATGTGAACAAGGTCAACAGGGCCTTTTGTGTCTCACAGTCTATTCACTTCGGCCCTATTAATAGCAGCCATTGGTGCATTCTGCCATTTTGGGCTTTCAACGAGTCAGTGATAGCCGTTATGTATAAGAACAGGTGAGCAAAGGTGTAAACATATTTTAATGTGTTGGACGTTGCACTTTCAAAGCAGACAAAGGGCCAAATTTGGTTTTAAAGATCCATTCTCATCTGCTTTTATGTACTGTGAGCTTTGAGCCGTGGATTGTGTTTATACAAAGCCACAGCTGAGACTGCCGATAATTACGTGCATGAGGTCATCGTAGGTCATCAATCAGACCACAGAAAGGAAATGACAAGAATGTTTGCTGTTTTATGAGAGTGTTTGGAGAATGTTTGGAGTACTGCTGTCTCTATGACAATACTTGCTACTTAAATGACTGTGTTATAAAATCATTATCCTCGATACACAACAAACTCATAAAGCTAATTTTGAAGAAAAGTGTTAAGAATGCTAATGGCTAACGCTGCCTTTACGAAACCCTTGTTTTTACTATAATAATAATAATAATAATAATAATAATATAAAAAAATGTAAACTGCATAGGCACTTAAAGGGATAGTTCACCCAAAAAAGAAAATTCTATAATCATTTACTTGCTCTCATGTTGTTCCAAATCCATGTGTCTTTCATTCTTCCATTGAACAAAAGAACATGTTAGGACTCAGTCACCATTCACTTTAACTGTATGGAATAAAGAGCATCGTTAACATTCTTCAGAATGTTCCCTCTTATTTTTAGGTGAACTATAACCATTCAGGACAAGTAAAGACAGTGACTGGAATTTTTTTTTAAAAGTTGATTACCAATAAGCATTCAAACAGAAGTACATACAAATTAGGGAATTAAAAAGATCATTGCCACTCTAAAACAAACCCAGAATGACAACATTTAAACACAAATCCAATGAATGGCATTTGAAAATCTCTTAATCCTGTAACCATCACAAATACTGTATATCGAGGGATATGTCCTTCAAAACAACAGACAGGAGATAAAGGTGTTGCACCTGTAGTGGTCACAAGTGTGTTATTCTCTTTTCACACCCAACAGAGTCCAGCTTCTCTCAGTCTTAGGTAAGAGGAGATGACAGTCAACCACGTCCAACACTTTTAGCTTTGCCCGTCACCATGAAATCTGCCAGGAGATCTATTCCAGAACCAGACTCCATCAGAGTATCTGGGCAGAGTGATGAAAAGAAAGAAACTTGAGCAATCTTGTGCATGCATGAAAAATCGATGTAATTAGATGTGCTTACAGTATGTTTCTGGTCTTCTGTTGTCATTTTTATTCTTAAAAGCTTTCAACACCTTTCACACCTCAATTAAAAACACTATTTTTAAGAAGTTATACATGCTAACTTTTCTGGCAACAACTCTAACAACTATAAATGTATGCCATGACGTCATAAATGCAGACCAATGGTGCTCGGGAATTCAAAAACACCTCTCTCTAGATAGAACTCATAGCTGGAGATCTAGACTGATATTCATCCATTATTCTCACCATGAATCCCAATCATATGTTCTAGAATAAGAAGCCTCTCCGCCAGAATTCTCAGAGCCTCTCTTAACTGCTGCACCTGCAAGATAGGAGGAACTTTAGCATGTGTCGAGCAATTATTATAATTGGTTAAATAATAATTGATTAAAGTTTTTTGGGCCACACCTCTGCTTGAGTCTCTCCTGGCTCACCCTTTGGACCTGGAAAACCCTGTTCACAATATAAGAAAATACAATTAATTATATTCTGTAATATAATTTTATTTATATAATTTAATAAAAAAAATATAATTACAAAATTATATTTTATAATATTAATTATTAATTAAAACAGTTAATAATAATAATAAAATGATTTAAATGCAATTAATGATGCATTAAAATTGTTTACAAAAATGGACACAAAATATTAAGCTTTGATTGCAATTAAAATCCATTGTATGCACTAACAGGCTGTCCTTGTTTTCCTGTGAGTCCAGGTGGACCCTTTGAAAAGAGAGAGAAAAAATCTAATAAACTCAAATATAAGCTAACATTTTTGTTCAAATTGCTAAATCTAAAGGATTTCAGTTGTCTAAATGTAGCATTTTCTGGAGGTCTGTTTTACTGATGCAATCAGTTTACTCACTTTTTCTCCTGGATCTCCTTTGGGGCCTCTGTCACCTGGCTTACCTAACAGGCTTAAAGCAGCCTAAGATGAATGTGAATCAGTCATTATACTGTGTTCTGTGCTTTGCACATCCACAATATTGTTCAGTTATTTGTTCTTCATATTACATACTGCACATGCATCTTATGATACAGTAATATAGATAGTGTATAGATCAAATATTGAACTCTAAAATGTGCACAGCATGAATAGAAATATAGCAAATTAAATTATTTCTCTGCCCTCTTGCAGATTCCACAAACAAAATGAGTCACCAAAGCATGGCATCATATTAAACCAAAATGTTACAGTGAAATGCTTCAGTGCATCACATCTGCAAGAACACTAAATACATTCTATAACTTTAAATATGCCCTACATTTTTTCCAGGGGCACCTGGGCTTCCAGGTGGTCCAGCGGGCCCTATAAAACAAGTGTGGATCGAATGTTAGATGTGTGGTAAGGGGTGGGGGGTAAAAAAGGAAAGGTTGCATGCACTCTTTTGTGTATGCTGTAATATTGTGTTGTACCTGGCAGGCCAGGTGGGCCCGAGGGCCCAGGGGGACCATGAAACGTCTGATCACGATAGGCAGGGAAGTCACCATCGTCATCTAAAACATGTAAAACATGGTGACATGGTTGTAAAAATTATTTAAAAAATAACATGAAAAATCTGAAGTCATGCTTAATATCTGATCAACAGACACACTTTTAAAAAAAGCGAAAGTCAGAAAACATGAAACCTTTGAATTTATTGCATCCCAGTGTTCCTCAAAGCTGTCTCTTTGGAGCTCATTTGTACAATGTACATTTTATTTGAGCAGCTGTACTGCTGTTCTATTCAGTAAGATATTTGGCACTCAGGTTCTGCTTTAGGTTATCCAGATCCATGCTGTTGCATAGACAGCTAACAAATGACTCTGATTAACTGCTGACAGACAGAAGCCAACCAGACCCTTAAACTGAGCCAGAGCGCTGAATGGCTTGTCAAAGGCGGATGCTATGTAAATGATGCCACCTTGTGGTCATTTTGAGGGCAGTATTTGAAAAGTGGATGTTCTTGCAAAGTCATGATGGATGTAATCATTTGTTCAAGTTATTCATTAAAGGGATAGCTCACCAAAAAGTGAAAATTCTCTCATTATTTACTCATACCATCTCAGATGTGTATGACTTTCTTTATTTTGTAAAACACAAACAAAGATTTTTAGAAGAAAGTCTCAACTCTGTAGGTCCATACAATGCAAGTGAATGGTGACCAGAACTTTGAAAGTCAAAAAAGGCTGTATAACAGTAATGCAAAAGACTCCAGTAGTTAAATCCATATCTTCTGAAGCGATGTGATGAAATCTACACTTTCATTTTCACATTCAGCCACCTACTGGTTGGGGCTGGTTAAAGGTGGAATTTATAGTACAAATAGGACTTATTGACTGTTTCTCAAAACCTGTTTTCACCTATCATATCACTTTAGTAGATATGTATTTAACCACTGGAGTCATATTGATTACCTTCTGAGTTCTGGTCACCATTCACATGCATTGTGAGGGCAAACAGAGTTGAGATATTCTTCTAAAAATCATAATTTGTATTCTGCAAAAGAAAGACAATCAAACACATCTGGGAAGGTATGAGGGTGAGTAAATGATGAGAGAATTCTCATTTTGGGGTGAACTATCCCTTTAACATCCCATTTCATATGATTATTCATTCACATGTACTAATTAATGTAATTTGCCAGTAACTGAGAGTAGTATTTTATTAAAAACATCTATACAGTGAATGTGGACAATTTTACTTACACTGAACATGCTGTCTCGCTGTTAATGTGAAAACATCTCTCCTGATGGAGAAGGGAGAAGATGCAGTGGGACCTGGAGGCCCAGGTGGCCCAGGAAGGCCTCTCTCTCCTGGGAGGCCTTGTGGCCCCTGTGACCCTATATAGATCACATGTAAGCTCGGGATGGGACTCCAGAATATTAGGTGTTTTAATATTCCCAATCAAAGTAAATTTGAGTCCTTACCTGTGGGTCCCACAGGTCCAGGTTTCCTCCAAATCCTGTCATTCCTAAAGGTCCAGGAAGCCCAGGGGGGCCCATTGGCCCTGGTTGACCTCTTGGTCCTGTATATAGAAATAAACCAGATAAATTATTACATATTTATCAATATAATCATTCAATTAACTTGCGATACATTATCAATATAAGGTATTATTGATATAATCAACATATTATGTACTGAGGCCCCTAAACATGCAATCCAGCTAAATACACACACTGACTCTGAATATATGTATATAAATATCCTATGTATGTAAATGCATATAACGCTGTAAAATGCATACCATAAATGGTGTAGCCTGGTTAAACAAATTATGTCTGTCTCACCTGGTCGGCCAATGGCATCGGGTGTGATGGGTGAGGGGTGGGGCCTGTCCACCTCATTATCAGCTGTTCTCTCTGGTGATTGGTTTGTTAAGGGGAGAGGAGGTGCCTCTGCATCTTTTAGTAACATTATCTGTTAACAAAGTGAATTCCTGTGCTCACTGTTTTAATTTAGCACAAATGTCACTGAATAATACAAGACATGACTTACTTTTCTGTATCTCACCTGAGCTTCAATGACACTCAGCCTCTCATTGATGCCATCATAGCCAGTGCAGTTCATGCACTCTGAAAGCAGGAATTAAAAAAGAGAGATGTCAAGAAAAGATGTGTTGTGAAACCAAATAAAGAGGGTCTTTTTTTTTACCATAAAAAGTGATACAGCACAGAGTGAATGGATTAAGCAAATGGTATAAATCTTTCAAGCATCTGTTGTGTCATAACTCATATATATGATCTTTCAATCTAAAGACCCACTAAAGGCAGAATTTTCTTTTTTTTTTTTTTTACTTGGCTAGTAAAAGTGATAAATAGAACTGATCCTAGCTTAATCATGAGTGCCATGTGATGTTCTGTCTTACAAGTTAACTTTACTTAACAAAGACACATTCATACTGTACTTAAAATTCCAAGGATCCTTCCAGAATCAAAGGCTTGTGTTCCAAAATGAAATCAATCCCGAAACCACAGTGTGAAACCAAAACAACAATCATATGCTCAGCGAGAATGGTAAGAAACTTGGTGGTAAGACACTTAATGACTTCAGTCATATCTTTGGTTGACATCTCTCCCTTGGGTGGAATAAGGAACAAGAAATCCAGACCCTGGCAAGCTGTGGATTTCCATTTGTAAGGAAAGACAGCCAAGGGGAAAACATCTCACTCTGGATTCCCCTGAAAATCCTCCCTTTCCTTTAGGAGGGTTGTGGAGTAAAGATCTTCACAGCATGGAGCATGGGGTGAAGACAACCACAAGGTGCTGGAGCTCTCCTTGGAGGAACAGCAATCTTCCAAGACAGCCGAGACTTAGGAATTATTTGGCATGAAATGAGAACAACCATTGATAAATGGCAGGTGATCTCTCATTGGTGAAACTTTATATTTGAAATGCAATACTGTCATTTTTTTCAACTTGGCGCTGATGTGAGTAGAAAAGTCAACTTTAGGACAAAGTGCAACAACATTCACAAAAAGAAAAGTGTCTCACAAGCTATGACTAAACTACTGAATAACAAAAATAACATAATTTGAATAATTAAGTTTTGGAGTTTCAGTCAACCAGACATTCTCAGCATCAAGAACTTCCATCATCTGCTTTCAGTTGACTTATTCAAGACTTACGACCACAAGCATACGTCATTAAAGGACATTTTGGTTGCCAGACCTCATGAAGGCACATTAGCTAAGTCGATGAAATGAGAAGGAACCAATTTGTCTTTTCTGACCACAATTGACAAATACAACAGAGTACTGTTTATTTGCCTCCGTTTTGCTGGGTGGAATGCCATATGAACAACATTAAAGGTGTTAAAATACTTCTATGCAGCTTAATGTGCAGATACAACTTTAAGTCATCCACAGGTTAATTCGCTTGAAAAGTGTAAACACTGACTCGGTGGCATCAGCAAAAATGTGTCTGTTTAAGTGAACATCTCAACCTGGAATTACAATGTAATTTCACAACATCCGTCATGATAAACTCATAAGATGCTATTCAGTCAGTATTGCAATCAATTGATCGAAGTGCAGTATAAATACAGATAAAAGTCTAACTAACTAACTAACTAACTAACTCGAAGTATGTTTAGTTAAAAGTATTGTGTTTATATCAGCCATAACTAAATACACATAGATGTATTAACAGTGGTCATTAGTATCTACAGTATATCTGCTTTTCAATGTAAACTCTGAATATATGCATTGCAAAGTCACTTTCCGTATTGCATGAGGGTTTCGGCTAATTGTCATACAAAATTATTGCAAGTTACCCTGATGAACAGGTATACCTCCTCATAAAGCTCACTGGAATCTCCATCTGTGCTCCACCACAGAAATAAGATGATCTTACCCGCTGCAGGCAGCAGACGGGACATGAGCGTCCTCATCAATCATGTGGTACCACATCACAAAAGTCCTGTTTTCCCAGACTCTAGCCTCACACAGCTAGGGGTTCTAAACCAGATCTCAATCTAAAGGAATTTTTAGAGCAGGTTATAAACTTGAATCTCTGCCAGGCCTTCTGGAAACCTGTGGGGGTAGTAAGAAAGGCAGCTGGAGCAGATATGGGCTATAAAGATAGAAATAAGAGCCCAATCAGGGGCATCAGATAGTTCTAATATTCAAGCCTTTCTGCTAATGAGAATTGTTCCCATAGAAGACTAAAGATCTGCTCTCACATATCTCAACAAAGAGGCCACAAATTATGATTAGCCTATACAAGAGTGTTTTTACCTTTACTCTACACTGTAACAATGCATTTTCAGGTAATCTAAAATTGTAATTCATATAGTATTAATTAAATTAATGTTTTTTTACCATAAGTTTAAATCAACTTGACAAATTACACTCAAAACAAAAGTATTTTTGCTGCTTGTTCAGTTTACTTAATTAAAATGAACTAAATAACACAATACTAATAATTTTTTTTAGAACTTTTAGAACTCAAACTTGATTTTATTGTGTTTTATCCATTTCAATTTGTAAAACTAAAGTTAATGCATTTGAGTTGGGACTACATGAATACTTTTTGTGGGGTTTGCAGGAGATTTCTATTTCCCAGCATGATTTCCATGGGATTGGACAGGGAGAGCAAGTGTTGAAATGAAATGTTATTTTATGCATTTTTTAGCATGATGAGACTATGAGGAGTTTTGTTAATGTTTAATGTTGTGTTATGTTGGTATTTAAAAAGATACGTAGTCATGCTATGACTGAGTGTTGGGGGTTACCATTGTGGTGAAGAATGGTGCTTGTGTTCAGGATGAGGATGGACTTTTATTTCAAGTGATGCTTGTTTTGAGAGCTTAGTTCTGTAAGCAGTTGCTATTAAATTGACTTAGGGATGGGTGATACCACTTATTATCTTTTTGATCCGATACCAAGTACTTTTAGGCCAGAATTGCCAATATCGATACAATACTGATACCTCTAATTAATTACATTTTTATGATTTTTTGTATGAAATTATTAACTTAAATTATTACTTATATATTTTTTTATACATTTATAGGTCTAAGTAGAAAATTATTAGGCTTCTTTGTTTACCTTTTAAAAAATGTATAAGCGACATCTAAAATCACAAAATTGACCATAGATATTAAAATATGGTTACTATTACTAAAACCAAGTTACCATATGGATACTACAGTAATGCTGTAGTAAAACCATGGTTAATTGTATCAAAACCTTGCTTACTGCCCAAAAAACAACACATGGTTTCTACAATTGTGGTTACTAGTTATGGTTAATATTTACATTTACATTTATGCATTTGGCAGACTCTTTTATCCAAAGTGACTTACAGTGCACTTATTACAGGGACAATCCCCCCAGAGCAACCTGGAGTTATGTGCCTTGCTCAAGGACACAATGGTGGTGTCTGTGGGGATCGAACCAGCGACCTTCTGATTTCCAGTTATGTGCTTTAGCCCATTACGCCACCACCACCACTCTAGCCTAATATAATATTACCACAGTAAATCCATGGGTAGTTTTCATAAGGGTATAATTTATTAACAAGGATTAAAGATCATTGGCAATGTTTTAACACCTGAATTTAAATAAACCTGTAAAAATGGTCACACGAGCCCATTATTATACATGTCACGTCTAGGTTTGTAATTAATTGGAGTGAATAACTCTAGATGCTCTTTTTCTGTAATTATCTGTGGTGTTAGGGTGTTTGTTGTTCAAGCCCAAAAGTGTTTTCGAGCGGGGATCACCAAACTAGATCGCGGAACCTTAAAGCCCAGGGCCTCCCGTCACTGGTGCGAGGGAAGCAGCTGCTTATACCACCAGCCTGCACAGTGGTAACAAGGCATGATGGATCCATGTTCTCATTCTGTTTACTCCAAATTCTGACTCTACCATCTGAATGTCTCAACAGAAATCGAGACTCATCAGACCAGGCAACATTTTTCCAGTCTTCAACTGTCCAATTTTGGTGAGCTCTTGCAAATTGTAGCCTCTTTTTCCTATTTGTAGTGGAGATGAGTGGTACCCGGTGGGGTCTTCTGCTGTTGTAGCCCATCCGCCTCAAGGTTGTGCGTGTTGTGGCTTCACAAATGCTTTCTGCTGCATACCTCGGTTGTAACGAGTTTTTATTTCAGGCAAAGTTGCTCTTCTATCAGCTTGAATCAGTCGGCCCATTCTCCTCTGACCTCTAGCATCAACAAGGCATTTTCGCCCACAGGACTGCCGCATACTGGATGTTTTTCCCTTTTCACACCATTCTTTGTAAACCCTAGAAATGGTTGTGCGTGAAAATCCCAGTAACTGAGCAGATTGTGAAATACTCAGACCGGCCCGTCTGGCACCAACAACCATGCCACGCTCAAAATTGCTTAAATCTCCTTTCTTTCCCATTCTGACATTCAGTTTGGAGTTCAGGAGATTGTCTTGACCAGGACCACACCCCTAAATGCATTGAAGCAACTGCCATGTGATTGGTTGATTAGATAATTGCATTAATGAGAAATTGAACAGGTGTTCCTAATAATCCTTTAGGTGAGTGTATCCTTGGAATACAATTGGCAGGCCCAAATTTATGCCCCCAAACTTACATTGGGAACTTCATTAAAAGTATTAAAGTAACTAAAATTGAGCCCAGTGGCCCAGGGGTGCACAATCAGTAAAATAAATTTAAAAAAAAAAGGAATTTAGCCACAACAACAACAAAGATTTTCCACAATGAGGAATTAACAAAGGCTGCATTTAAAGTCTCTCACAACAGAAGTGCTCTTTTGAGGTCACAATAGAGATTAAATAAAAAATCCAAAAAACTAACAGGTCATTTGATTTAATTTTTTACGCCTTATAACTGGGAGTTCCTGTCCAGTGACAATTGGTAAACCGTTTTGGGACAAAAGATTTTTAACAGTTGTCCATCCCAGCTGCAACCACCCTGCCACCTCAACAGCTTGCACTCTTGCACTCCTTGATGTCTACTCCTTATCCTAGCATGAAGCTATATTTCTTCCACATGATGACCAGCTCGCTGTACTACCACATTGTGACACAATCTGACACAGCTTATCAGTATAAACAAGAAATGTATATAATACTACAGCTGGCCTTAAACATGAAGTGTGTAAATTCTGCGCCACTAGCATCACCAAACGAAATTGCAAAAATAAACTTTTCTAACAGGTTTCTCAAACACTCCCCTCATCAGCTATGGGTTGACCAAACACATAGTCCCGGCCCAAACTCATGCCATTGGTTAATCGTATGTTTTTATGTTGGGCTGCTGAACGGAACAATCTTTTTATAGAGTCACAGTGTTTACACTTTTCAGAGAAATCAACCAACAAATGGCTTACTTGTAGTTGTGTGCCTATTGAGCCAGGAAATGAGAAAGTATTTTAACATCAGCACATCACATTTAATATATGAGGAATGCATTAATAGACAAAACAAAAATTCTAGCATTTTGCAGACTAATTTTATGGAGAGGAACATTTTTCATCTGGAGTGCATTAATGAGCATTTAACTTAATCACACTGATATCTTTTACAGTAATACAAGACACAATTCCCCATTCTGATGTCCATGTGTTGATGATCAAATTTATGACAGTATATTCCTGATAGATAAAACATAACTAAGGTGGTTAAAAAATGACCTCAACTAGTTCCATAGCTTCCCTAAACACAATTCTCAATAAGTGTCAATCATTCAGACAGTAACTCCAGGGGAGCAGGAATCAGTGTCTTATTGCATTTCTGTTTACAAAAATAAATTTTTCATTATAAGAATTGGCTTGTTTGGATGTCAAAGTGAAGACAACAAAAGGTATTTGGACATTTCAGGTCACAATTAAAAACACAGGTGTCCTAACAGAATAAGCACCGAGTGTCCAAATACTTTTTGTCTTCACTACATGAACACAATACCTATTTTCTTTATCATTTAAAAACTAACAAACTTCTTCTTGTGAAATGATATGCTTGAAAAGTTTGCAAGCGCTATCTTTCTTTATAATAAATAACACTTGGTTTTACACAATGAAAAAAAGTTAACCGAACAAAAATGTTCCATGTGGTAACATCAAATTAAATGCTATGAAGTCAAATGTACAATTTAGCATCACTCACTGTAAAAAATAAAAAAGTTGACTAAACTTAAAACAGTAAAGCAACCAGCTGCAAAGAACTTTTGAGTTTACTCAACTTCAGGCAAATGAGTTGAACCAATTAAACATTTCAAGTTGGATTATAAATTCCATGAACTCAATAAGTTCAGCAAACTCAAAAATATCAATGATTATTAAGTTCAATAAGTTTGCATTTTTTTAATACAACTGTACATTATAACCAGCCACCAAACTTGACTTGTTTGTGCTCACTGCTTAAAATTGTTGCTCTTACACATTGACTTTATTGTTTTAAGTAATTTCAACTTTTTCTACATTAGGTAGTAAAAACAAAAAAGTGAAAAAAAGTGAAAAAGACTTTAATATTGATCTTTTTCTCACCTACACTTTTTCATATCACTTCTAAATCATGTATTTACCAACTGGAGTCGTAATAATTATTTTTACACTGACTATGTGATTTTTGTAGATTCAAAGTTCTGGTCACCATTCACATGCATTGTATGGACCAACAGAGCTGAGATATTCTTCTAAATATCTTAATTAGTGTCCTGCAGAAGAAAGAATGTCATACATATCTGGGATGGCATGAGGTTGAGTAAATGATAAGAACATTTTCATTTTTGTGTGAACTATCCATTTAAGGTCAAAACTGCAGGTCACCACTTCATAGAGTGAACTTTGTTTTGTAATACAATGACAATAGACATTTAAAAATAACTTAATTGTCCAAATACTTTTTGGGGTGACTGCAACTCTTTATTCTGCCTTATTAAAAATGATAACTGGAAATGTCGGGATTTCTGACAGGCTGACTATGACCTAAGTTAAACTTTTTCACTGTGAGTCACAATCTCATGCCATTAAGGCCCAAATTCCAAAATATTTTCTTAAATAAGGCAAACACCCAGGAGATCGATAGCCTGATAAAAGGGAGGAGACTTATGGGAGAAGGATGAAACGAGGGATGGAGAATGAAGATTTCTGATTTATTTACCATGTCAGAGATCATGGCACCCTTGGACTTGACCCAAACTAAATCATCCACATTTGACAAGGGATGAACTCAAAAAAGACACCACGGATGGGCAATCGTGTCTGCTGGAGGTTGTTTATTTCATTAATTTCCCCAATTCAAAATATGTTCTCCCAGTGTCAATAAAAGGTATTTACCCATTTATGCTAATCTCACCAGGATTATAGGAAAGTGAATCAGTAGTGGTGAACTTTGAGTTTTAAATGTTGTATAGGCTAATGAAATTGCATGATCATATTAAAAATATGTCATTAGTGTTATGTTAGGCAGGGTAACCTGATAGATATGATTAAGTCCTTGAGGTTATCTTCATGATTTTATATCCACAAAGTTTTGAAAATGGTGTATTGACTCATTAGAAGTGAAAAGCTACTAAAGGAGACATTTATTGCTCAGATGTTGCTCTTTCATAACACATGAGAGTTATGGAGTTCAAATTTATGCTTCATTGAAGTATCAACTTTGTCTTGAATGTTCCTCCTAAAATTCCTTCAGAGAATTAATAATATAATCAAATTAGATGCAGAGACAGTACAGAGATATACAATTAATGTGGAGATCATGATTTATTGTCTTTGATTAGAAAGTTTTGATTGCAGACTTGGCAAATCTGAGCAGTTTGAGACACTGAGATCTCTTCTGAAAATCTAGAGGAGACACGTGACATTCCTGGTGTCTTTTTCTTGGGAGAAGCAGAAGACTTAAGAAAAAGTCTCAATATGCTCTCCATTTAATCCC
>NW_026266542.1:0-25000 GCF_025860055.1 Xyrauchen texanus
GCCAAACAGAGGTGATAATCTACGACAATAATTGACAGTGTTTTTTACAGATGTTTACAAATGTTGGTTCAAGAAGACTTTCATCCAAGAATTAGATAAGAAGTAGGAATTAATTGGAATACCTGATTTTCCATGATCTTTTCAAAATAAAAGTGTTCACTGTGCTATGCAGACATACTCTTAATGTTCAAAACACAAAGCTCCTTTCCCAGTCCACCCAGATCATGTATGGAAGAAAAAAAGTAGAGTAATAAAAATAGCCTGTTTAATTCTAAGGATCAGAGATAAGCTAAATTATGACTGTTGTGCTGCAGGAAACTTTGACTAACATAATGGGTGGAAATAGTACAATACCTCTGTTGTTTCTAAAGGAGGAGGGAAGCTCAGATTTAGACTATTCACAGTCACCTGTTGAGCCATCTGCTATGTTCTACACACCCAAACACTACCTGTCCAACAGCTCAGCTGGAGAAGAGCACTCTCAGGTGAATATATACATTCACTACAGTAACAGATCTCAGTAATTGTGTGAATAATTATATTTTTTCCAAAGAATAATTGCAGTCATAGGCAGGGCTGCCCAGGGGCTTATCATTTCACTGGGACTTTGCTAGTTGTCAGAGTGTGGAGGGGTCTCGGACCGTTATCACTCGATGACCACACGCTACACGGACATTAATGCGGCCCTGGTTATAGTTGTGACAAAACTTTCCTCTAAATAGTACACCAAAACTAAAAACATGATATTTCAGGATATTGAAGATCAAAAATTATTTAAATGACATTTCTAAACTCTATTTCCCAGTCACTGAGCTCAGAGGAGGATTTGGATATCACAGTGGAGGTGTGTCGACCCAGCACAACTCCAGCAGAGGAAAAACAGGCTACAGACAACAGTCTCAATGGTATGCAGATGAAAATACCCTGCAATCATTGTATTATTAGCTTTGGTAATAACATGTGTTCTCCTATGTAAACTTGTTATGGTTAATAGACTGTTTTCTTTAAAAATCTGTGCATTCTTAAATTATTTTATTTTTGGTTACTAGCCCCAGAGCATTAGCCACTATATCCCACCACCACATAGTGAACATACTTGATAATTATGTGCCATCATATCACCGTAGATCTTCTTCCAGAATACCAGCCTGCTCAAGAGGGCTCAAAGGAGACTGAATCCATTACCCCTGTGCACATTAGGTATTTTTTGGGTGAACTTAAGAATGAATGAATGAATTTAGTACCTTTTACCTAAGGTGCAATTACCATCATTGTAATAACCATGTTCCAAGACTTTTTTTTTTTTTTTTATCTATTTGGTTACTGGGTCATATGTCATTGAGCATTGAAAGTAAATGCCGAAGCATATGCTATGCAAGTACGTGAACACAGATAGAACTTGCTGCACAAGCTCATTGCATTCTGAAATGTGTCAGAGTGAAATTAATAACCCAAGGCAAGTATGCACTGCATTCTCAGTGTTGCCACAAGGGGCAATATAGCAAGTGCTATAGCAAGATTAGTGTGAAATGTCCACATCTACAGTGAGTTTTCTCTTTCAAGACACTACTACGACTACTGTCATGGCTGAATAACAGTTTGAAGAGAACATTGATGAGCAAGTAAGTTAAAGGTGCTGTAAGAGATTTGAGCTGTTCAGGAACTTCCAATAGTGGTGGTGGCATAGTGGGCTAAAGCGCTGAACTGGTAATCAGAAGGTCGCTGGTTTGATCCCCACAGCCACCACCATTGTGTCCTTGAGCAAGGCACTTAACTCCAGGTTGCCCTGGGGGGGATTGTCCCTGTAATAAGTACACTGTAAGTCGCTTTGGATAAAAGCGTCTGCCAAATGTATAAATGTAAATGCAATAGACTGAGCCGTTGAATTAGATATGCCCTCTTTTTCTAAAACCCCACACACAACAATATGATTGTACTATTGAAACCATCACCAAGTGTGTCTTGTAGCAACATTGTGCCCTCAACTGACAACTATAATTAATCTAAATGTGCAGTTAAACTTGAATGATCCGCTTCAACTAATACACACTCTGAGAATGCGCATTATGATTGACAGTCAGAAAGCACATCAAATTCTTCTGATTGGATGATCAAAGCTGGAAAGTTTGCACAGTCTAATGCTGTCACAGAGATATTTTAAGACACTTATTTCAGTGATATTTTTCAGACAGTAGGAATATTTTCTCCATGCCATTCCATTAAAAAAAGAATCTAAACCAGTATATTTATAGCAACTTACCTGATTAACAACAAATACAGTTTAATGGCACAGACATTTGAAGAATTCTCTATCACCCCCTTGTGTACTGAAGTTTCCACCACTTAAACACAAGAATGCACGTTAAGCATGTTCAACCGCACCGTGCATTGGCAATGCAGTGTCAAGCGTTTGCATCTGCATTCACATACCTGTGTAGAGTGTGTTTCGTCCCTATCAGTCACGTTAAAGACTAAACAAGTTATTTTGTTGTGTTTGGGGTGAATTAGTTGTTTGCCAGATCTGGCTGAGATTGCAGATCTCTCCAGCATCTCCTGTTCACCTGCCCAGCACCAGCAGTGGGTTGAGTCAACTACAGTACCGCCCATTTCTCACACCAGGGGACATCCACCCTGCAACAGCACCCCACGCAGCCCAAGAGGTACAAAGTTGACTAAAAATGACAAATTACAGTTCAGATTGCAATGATAATTTCAAACATTTCTCTGCATGTTCCTGTAGATTATTTGTTTGATTGTGGGCTATATTTATCCTGACATCATCCTGATAGTTCTCCTTAGATCTTAGTGTTTATCAAGGTCCAGAATACATTCTGTGGCCCTTTTTTGTCTAATTGTGACACTTTAAACATACTGTCTAATTGTGACACTTTTAACTCACTGTTACTTTAATTTTAATTAAAGGCCGTAGAACATACCTACGAGACATGCAGGTCAGCACTAAGTCCCTCCCTGACCTTCAGAACCTGTTGGACACTTCACCCTGGGGAAATGCCCCCTCCCTGTCTCTTTGCACAGAGAGCTACGCCACAGCAAGAGCAGGAGACAGTAGCACAGTCAGTCAATCCATAAATTAATGAAAAACATTTTTTATTTAACCATTTCTGATATGTGCTTTAAAATGCCCATGGGTCTCATTTCATGCCCTACATGCCCTGGGTAATATGATGGCACATTGTAATCATCAAAATTAGGGCTGACAAATTTAAGCGAAATCGCTCGAGAGAGAACCTGTGTATGCACGATAGAGACTGAAAGGAAATAATAGTTTTGAGATTTTAAAGTTCAGCAAATTAAATTTCAGCATTCAATTTGTTTTATATCTGTACATATAGTGTCTTATAATGCACTGGCAATGGACACTTAAGTTTCTCTTGATATTAAAGCTTTATATAAACTGAATCTACCGATTTGTTCCTATTATTAAAAAATAAAGTCCACTGGAAAACACTGATTGTATGGCATGTAAACAAATACTCATATCTATAATTTATACCTTTAAAACATTGCTAAAACACATTTTAATATGAACATATTAAAATAATTAAAATAAATGATGGCTCTCCAATTTCTTGCAAGTTATTTGAAACAAATTATAAAGTAAATATATTTATGATTTTATTTTAATATAATATGTTTGTTTTTAATGTACCATGTACCATAATTTATTACAATTAATCAAAGAAATTAGGTTAAAAGAAAATATATCGATTCACAGCCCTGATCAAAATATATCAGAGTTCTAGTAATGTGTTCTATGCACATGATGGTCTTTTATCTTACAGTTTTGGAAGCTTGAATTCACTTGTGGTGGCAAATAATTTTGCTTAGAGTAAAGAGAATCTTAAAAGTGTATATACAGTATAATATACTATATACAAATGCTTATGTATTGATTACTTTGTTTTACTTTCAGGCTAACAAAAGTCTGTTTACTATTATCTTATATTTCGTAATGATACATTAATTTGTATATTATATTATATATCTAATCAAAGCTCCAGCATTTACTTTGCTTGTCTCACATCTTTGCCCAGACAAATACGTCTGTGTCCAGCATACTGCAATCTCCAGCAATAAGAGACATCTCTAAGGAGGAGACAGACTCGACCCAAAGTGGAAATGCAGAGTTCACCACTGCCAGCTCTGTAGCCAGACAGACCACTGAGACCAGCCAGGGGGCCAGCGAAGACGTGGAGAGTCCCCATGGTATGACAGTGTGCATTTATCAGCCATTACAATAATGTTCTTAAAGTTAATTGTGAAAATAAATATATTATAGCATTATTTAGTGTAGCAATGGCTGTGATCTTTGGATTTACACTGACACCTAGCGTTTTGGATGCAGCATCATTCAACACCATTAGTTTTCAGTTACAGATGCAATTCTGAAAATTAAATTTTCACAGTCAGCTATGATTCAGAGTAGAAGTGTCCAACAACAGGGCGGTTTACTGAGATTAAAAGAGTAGTATTCGGCTGGTCACGTGATCCTAACATGGCAGCCCCAATGAGAGGACCCTCTCCATGTTGAATAAAACAGCTTTTATAAGGTTACTGATATGACGAGTCTTCATGGTTTATGCATACGTTTCATAATTACTTTTAATTTCTTTAGGAATACAACTTTTAAATTAGGATATTTTTGTATATTTTATATAAAACATTTACAAGTTATTTTTTTATTTGTTGATCTCATTTGATGGTAATTTCTGGCTGTCACACCTGCAGACAGAAGTCAAAGAGCTGATGCTCCTGGTGTGGCTGGGACTCCACTAGAGTCAGAGGAACAGAGGAAGGAGTCAGAAATAATCAGCTGTGCCTCAGTGATGGGTAGTTGATATGAGATTTCAAACAGTGACAGCAGTGTACTGTAGTGTGAAATGCTGCCATATTTAATCTTAAACTACTTTAAATCCTATCTTTAAAAATATATTTGTCAATTTCAGGATTATTTATGTGAACTGCTGTGTGATTACACATGGTGGCCAGTTAAAGCCCCTTAAACGTACGCTTTACCTTATCCAATCACACAGACAATTTTAATTAATGTCTGTTGGTTAACCACAAAAATTATTTATATTTTTAAAATACGCTTCTTTAAATGCAATACAAAGATAAATGTACACATGACAGTAAGGAAAAGTTGAGATGTGTTTGAAGACCCATGTCCTTTAGACTTCTGTCATTCAGTTTTGTTTTGTTCTGTCCTATTCTAGTCTAGTCTGATCTAATCTGTTCTGTTTCTTAAGTGACAAGGCTATGTATTCTCTCTGTGTTGTGACCTTATCCTGCAGGGAATAATGATGTGTATGAGGAGGGAGAGGAAGTAGGTGAGGACCTACAGCAGCATGACCAAAAGTACTTTGATGAAAAAGCATCTCACAATGAAGAAATCTCAGAGAGGAAGGAAGGGTGTGAGGATGAAAACTTGATACAAGGTGAGACGCCCCTACTAGAAATCTACACTAGGGCCATGTTCTCACAAAATTTTATACAAGGAATATAGTGTATATGCTTTTGTTTTGTTTTTTCAGACCAGGGTCTTGATCGCAACTCTGCAAATGTGGATAGCAATGCAAATTCTCATAGAAGCACTGATAAGAGTCACAGCCTTGATGAAACTGAAAGGTAAAGTGCTCAGTACTGTTGCTATGAAAAAGTTTCTACTAAGTGTATTTCTCTGTTGGTTGTCAACTTTCTAGAGATACTTTGTACAATGATTTATAGTAATGCTGGTGTATTCTGGGTAAAAGGGATTTGTGCCTCTATTCTAGGGATTGTAGAGCTTGTACTGCCTGTTCAGATATATTTTAACCTCATATTGCCCCCAAATATTAGATGTAAGAATTAAAATAGTACATCAATTCAGTGCTTTACAACAACATGGTTTAAAAAGCGTGAATTTACATATAACTTTTTACTATGTCATTTTGGAAATAATTCAGTCTGTAAACTCTTACTGACAGCACTTTTAATGGAATATTGGGCCTCATTCATGAAAAGTTTTAAATATATGAGTAAATTCGGAGTGATATGCATGTAAAATCGACCTTCTGGAAAACGTTCTTCCATATTCACGAACGCTTCGTACCCCCCAGATTTGTTAGTAAAACTTGTGTTTGTTTGTATATTACAAACATTCATAAATAGGGGCTGTGTGCACATTCATTCAAAATTATTAGAATCCACAACCATAAAAACACCATATAAGGAAGGCATCAGATGCACCAGTAAATGAGAATAGGGATATGCGGAATAGTAATGAAAGGTTTTAAAATGAAGTGCATTTAAATAACAACATTATTATTTAGCAAACATGCCGGTATGGTCACAAAGAATGTGAGGAACTTGCTGTCATCATACTGTCATCATGTTCTGGCTGGTACTTTTGTGAATAGAAAAGTCTAAGAAGTCAATAAAAGTGGTCTGACATGAAACCTTAGTGTAAAAAATGTTCAGTTCGTGCCGGCAGGAGGATGTCTACCACCATTAACCTTATCTGGTTCAGTTGAACGCATCGCCAGCATCATTGGTAAAACTTTTGAGGTTAAATTATGATGTAACAGTGATAGTAATAGTCCTTTGCAACTTTAAGAATCTTCAGAGAAATGAACAGAATGCCTGAATCTTTGATGCTGAAAGAGAAATGAACAGAATGCCTGAATCTTTGATGCTGAAAGAGAAATGAACAGAATGCCTGAATCTTAGATTCTGAAAGCTAAAAAAGATTAGCAACAACTATGAAGGGCTTTTTCTATTTTTTTTTTAATAATTGTTTTCATTTGTGTTGTAAACACACTCGCTAGCGACATGTTTATTTATGGGTTTAACAGCATGAGCATTGACCATACGCTATCAACTGAACGCACATTTTTATATGTTTTTTTCTCCCATTTTTCCTCTTGGTGAAATAATGACTCGCCTCAATCCGGGTGGCGGAGGACGAATCTCAGTTGCCTCCACATCTGAGGCCGTCAACCCACACATCTTATCACGTGGCTCGTTGAGCACGTTACCGTGGAGTCATAGAGCATGTGGAGACTTCACGCTATTCTCCGCTGCATCCATGCACAACTCACCACACGCCCCACAGAGAGTGAACCACATTATAGCGACCACGAGGAGGTTACCCCATGTGACTCTACCCTCCCTAGCAACCAGGCCAATTTGGTTGCTTAGGAGAACTGGCTGGAGTCACTCAGCATGCCCTGGATTCGAACTCACAAACTCTGGGGTGGTAGTCAGCATCTTTACTCTCTGAGCTAAACAGACCCCCCTGAACACAGTTTACTGATTTCTATACTAAATTATGAAATCTAAATTATAGAGCTCAAATCAGTCAAATAAGTGGGCTTTAATTGTTTTGAGAAAATCAAACAAAAAATACACAACTTTCCACAACCTTTTCACCCCATGCCAATCAATTCTGCTGGTAAAACAATATAAAATGTATTAAGCAGATTTGGGAATAGACTTTGAAAAATAAATGCAAGCATCATAGAAACATTTGTACTTAAGTAGCCTATATGGTTTAAAAAGAAAACAACAAACATTGTTAAACAAACTTATTTTTTAACAATATTATGTAGCTTTTAAGATTAATTTTACTCATTTAAAAGTATTTTTTTTCATTATTTATTTAATTTGACTTATATCAAAATGTACACAGATCTTCACAAAACGTTCAGATATCTTGCACATGATTTACACATGGTCGGGAGCAGGTGTAAATTTTGTTCGTACCAAGTAACATTTTGAAAATATTTTCTAATGAACTAACTAAACGAATGAATCTGAAAATGTATGTCAGAACGGCATTATGAACGATTAACACAATGAGTCCCATTGTGTGCACTTTCTTTTAATCCAGGTTATTCTATTATTTGTTGCTTTCCTATCCTGAAAAAAATGTGCATGCCTCTAGTTTGAAATTCATTCCTTTGAAACATGATCTTGAGTATTTTGATCATGCAGGGCTCACTCCACTCTAGACGAGGAACTACAAAGAATGCTTTTGGAGAGAGCCACTGGACAGAGAACCCTTAGGAACCCAGGGCCCATCTCACAGCCCAAGACTATGTGAGTCCTGAAGCGCCACGTTTTTCAGTGGAAACCATTACCAATAGTTTTATTTCTAATCTCCTTATGATTTAACAGGCCTTTTCTAACTCTTGCTTTCTCTAAACAGCCAAAATATCTAGCTTTGTTATGAATGAGACTAAATTATTCTGAACACATATCCTTAACAATATTTTAGTCTTGATGGATAATACACATTAACCTATATTTTTTTGTCTAGGTTTACTCAGTCTGATGTGAAAGGAGAGGGGGATGTCAGAGAGGAAGCAGACTGCCCTGGTGGGGACCACATAGAAACAGCAGGTGAGTGGAAACAAACTCCATTATTATTAAACAATTTAGTTTGAAGCCTTATTGTTTTTTCTTTCTGTAGGAAATGTAAATGAGCTGGGAGAGAAGCTTGAGGCAGCTAATCAAGAAATCACGAACTGTCCTCACAGGTATAAAAGAAGACAAAACTATTAAATTAGTTAAATACAAAAAGTATAAATCGTTAATTGAAAATATAAATTATTAATAGTCAGTTAAAGGGATAGATCACCCAAAAAATAAAATTATCTTATCATTTTCTCACTGTCATGCCATCCCAGAAGTTTATGACTTTCTCCAGAAGAACACAAAGATTTTTTGAAAAATATCTCAGCTCTTTTGGTCCTCACAATGCAAGTGAAAAGAATGAATTGTAAATGTTAAACATATGTGTTTAACATTTACAAGTGGTGGCTCAGCAGTTAAGGCTCTGGGTTAGTGACCGAAAGGTCAGGGGTTCAAGTCCCAGCACCGCCAAGATAACACTGTTGGGCCCTTGTGCATGGCCCTTGACCCTATCTTCTCCAGGATATCCTATCTGTTTCATGGCTGACCCTGTGCTCTGACCCCAGCTTAGTTGGGATATGGGAAAACAACTGCATTTCATTGGCTCTACACAATGACAATAAAGTTGAATCTTAATCTCTAAGGTGTGTCATATAAGTAACCATATAAAAGCTGTTTTATTCTACATAGGGGAGGGGCACCCTCATGGGGGGCTTCCATTTTAGAATCACATAACCAGCTGAATGCAACTCGGTTAATGGCATATGTAACTGAAAACTATTGATTCTGAATTATGCTGCATCCACACCACTAGGTGTCACTGTAAGTCCAAGATGATGACACAATCAAAAAGTTACTGAGTGCACCTTAAAGGGAAATTAAAAGTAACCCATATGACTCCAGTGTTTACATTTATATCTTCAGAAGTGATATAATAGGTGTGGGTGAGAAACAAAACAATATTTAAGTCCTTTTTTACTATAAAACTCATGTGAAAGTGGAGATTTAGAGTAAAAAAGGGCTTAAATATTGTTCTGTTGCTCACCCACACCAATTATTTCGCTTCTGCAGATATAGATTTAAACACTGGAGTCATATGGATGACTATGTTTCCTATATGTGATTTTTTTTTAGCTACACTGGTCTGATCACCATTCACTTGCATTGTGAGGACCAACAGAGCTGAGATATTGTTCTAAAAAACTTTGTGTTCTTCTGAAGAAATAAAGTCATACACTTCTAGGATAGCATGAGGGTGATAAATGAGAGAATTTTAATTTTTGGGTGAACTACCCCTTTAAGACTTTCTTTGATTTTGTTGTAAAATCCCAACAGCTCCTCCCATTCTTAGAAGATTTGACTATTCATTTTTGTATTTTCACTGCATTTTATTTTCTTTTATCATCAAGAGTTCTTGAGCTGATGCCTCTCAAATCCCAGAGTTAGCCAAACAGCATTGTTAAAGAGGAGCCCATCTCAGATATCCTTACGGTTTTTGAATACAGTGGCAACTAATTTCTGTTGCATCTGAATCATTTCCATTTTTGCCGGTTCTTCAGGCATGTTGTTCATGTTCCTTTATGTTATGCATTAAGTGTTGAGTCAAATAATATGAGCTTAAATTATCCTGCTTGTAAGCTTGTTCTTCAAGAATAAGATAAATTGAGATTCAAATTCACCTAATATATAGCCTAAGTTAATGTTATAACTTATCTTAATAAATGTTTGTTCTAGTTATTCCACATCTTTTGAAATGAATCTATTTGATGTTGTTACAGAAAATCTATTTTCAGTTATTTGAGTATTAATATTTTCAATAAAGTTTCATATTAAAAAAGGACATGTACAAAACAAAGACACATTTTATTGCATACTGAAGGAATTACAAGTCACCCATTAAAAAAAAAAAAGAATATACTATATTTCATTAAAATACAGTGTTCTTCACAAGGGATTTTTCTATCTGCAATGACTTAAAAACAGCTGTTCTTTTACAAAAGTAGTGCAGGAAACTTGTGCTGGACAATTTAGCTTCTTTCTATAAATCTAAGGATTCCACACGAGGTCATGATAACATTTAATACAGCAGCATAGTATTATGCTGAAGACATGGGACAAAACAAACAGCTAAACTGAAGTTTATTCAGTAAAAGTGAATTTGCTGCCTCTCTTCACTGGTATGAAATTATATTTCTTGAAATAGGCAATCCTTATTGACGCATATACTGAAGTTCTTGGATTTTCTGTAAGTTTACCAGTCCTCTGTGCTTTACACTTGTTCAAGTGGGGGAATGCATTCCTAAAAGTAGACAGTCTCCAGTTTATCCCCATTTTTTAGTCTTGTGAAAGCAATGAAACAAGTCCTTTCTTATCCAGTTCAATGAGTTTAAAGTGCTGTAAGGTCTTCAATGCAGAATCACTGACTTTCATGTTCAACTTCTTCATCCTTTGCATGCTTATTGGCCCTCTGAAAAACAAGATTCCAAAGTCATAGAAGTTAAAAGGTATTCAAAAAGACTTTTATGTATAGGCCGAATAACAGCGTAGCATTTTTCTCCTTTAATTATTATGAAACAGGGAGAAATGCAGGGCCCTTGTTTAAAAGGTGATGTGTTTGCACAAATACGACAAGACAAACCTGTTCCTTTCAGAGAAGTACTCGGATAACTGCTTATAGAGTGTGTTGAGGTCATTCAGCTTCAAGTTACCACGTATGCTCCGTGGGACAGTCTCAAATGCCCCCTCAGTCACCTCTTCGCACACACTCTGTGCTGCAAGACACAGACAAAATAGAACTTTATATTATAATTATTATAAAATGTAGGCTTTTGATGATGCTGATCAACTTGTTATGGCTCTCTTAAGTATGATAATACGTTGCGTTAGGAGACATTTGTTCTTTCCTTACATTTAGACTGTGCTTGACTTTGAGGTTCTGATGTAGGCACAGTCTAAAGAAATAGAAACAGACAAATTAAACTCACAAGATAACAGTTGTTTAATTCACATTCAAAGTTGTGCAATGACATAACACAAAAGTTTGTCTAACCTCTACACTCAATGCAGCAACAGATGAGCAGAGAGAATCTTTCGCTTCTTGTTCTTCTTCTGTTAGTGCTGGAACCTTCAGAACAAGATTTCCCTTTTGCTTTAATTTTACATTATTTCCAGCAGTATAATTTGTAGCATTCATACAGCACAAGTCCACACAAATAAACAAGATATTACCGACTCAGAATCCCAAAAACACAGACACATTGTTTATTTTTTACATTACTGGGCTGAGTTGCCATTTCTTTTGTAACTTGCTCAGTTACTTTGTAAGCTATTTCTTATATTTGTTCATACATTCACAACTATATTAACCATATAAATAGAATTATAAGCCAGTCATCATAAGTTGCACAAGAAAACGATGGCAACTAAAGAATATTTACTCACAATTTAGTCCTGGAGCCAAAATTACACCGGAGATCAAATTTAGATTTGGGTGGGGGAATGTTGCATGATTGAATGTATACCTCTATATCCGCTGTGTTTTGCAGCTGTTGAACCAGCTGCACAGTGTTATCCAGATGAGCTCGTATCGAATCCATGGATTGTTTCTGTTCTGCCGCAATCTCCTCCACCTGTGAACACAGGGCTGCATGGCGTGCTCTGATAGCTGACAAGTTCTCCAACAACTGAACTGGGTTTCCCTGAAATCCACAAGCACAGAGTTTGCCATTCACAATACAGTCAAAAAATATGATATCCTTTTATAAGAACTAAATGGCAATAAATGCATTGTTCTCTGAAACACACCCAACCCTTTGGCAGTATGCTTTAATAGCTGAATATGGCACTCAATGGCCTAAGTAACTTAGTTTAAGACAAACGTGCAGGACTATGAACTCACCTCGAATGAGCCAGCCTCTCGAGCATTGGTCATGAAGTCAAATTTCAGCCGCTTTTCCACATATTCTATATCAGCCTCTGCTTTCTGGAACTACAAGGACACACTTCTAAACACCATAATTCAGTATGCATTTAGAAGGTTTGAGCTAACCACTTGGGACTGGGGTTGCCGTTCACTCGTTTTGACACATTTACTGAAGTTACAACCCAAAACCTGAAACCCTATTAGCAATATTGCACTACTCTGAACATAGTGGACAGCAGAGGCAATACTGATAGGGTCCCAGGAATCAGGATTAGACATTATCACCTGTACAACACAAAAAAAAAACACAACAGTATGCAAAGTGTTGTGGAGGTTCCAAATGGAATATATCAAGAGAACTTCTAAATAGATTTGAAAAGTTTCAAACATTGTGCAAAGCTGCTTTCAGATGCTTTGACAATACTATTGCACTGCTAGCTGTCCAATACAGTAGTGCAATGAAGTCAGAGCACCTGTTAGCAGCAGTCTCAACACTTGAGATGGCTGGTGGGAAGTTCACCCTACCTGTGAGAAAAATCCCTGGCCAATGCCCTTTTAACATTGCACTGCTTTAATAACTGGGTTATCAGTAGTGCAATATAAAAGGGGCACTGGACAGACAGTACATATTCAGGGTGGCCCTTTTGCATGCTGAAATATCCAAAACAAGTGATTAAAAAATGTAAACTAAAACTCTTGGAAAAGACAGTTGTAATTATAGACATAACTAAACTAAACATTAAAATCACATACGCATTCTAGTGCTCACAACTTACGCCCCCTGTCGGCATCACGTGCTGATTACAGGTGTAATAAATTTTTTTTGGTTCCTGGGTAGTAAGTGTTATTTCCTAATTGCTAATGCCTCAAAAGTATAGAAAATGGCTATTATTCCACACAAACTTTGCTTTTGTGACAAGGACAGTGATATTTTGAAATTTACATATTTTCCAGAACATTCCAGATCGATTCCATGCAGAGTAAACTTGGAGTAACTTCTAGAACTTTCCAGTAATATAAATAGTAGTATAGTAGTAAATATAGGGGCCTTAAGCCCACCAGTTCAGTTTAGTTCCAGCTGCCTAAGTGGATACATATCTGCATTTTTCTGAGATGGCATCAAGAGGATACAAGCATCCGGCAGATGCATTTTGCCATGTCTGTGGCCAATTTAACAAGACGAGTGAAAAAGTACTCATGGATGCATCTGCTAAGATGTGTGAGGCCTACAAGGCAGATATCGGCATGTCTGTCAGGGATCAAGACAAACCCTGGGCACCTCATTTCACCTGCAAGCACTGCAAAAAAACTCTGGAAGGTAAGATGAACAATTGTTGCTCAGAAATTTGTGTTATAAAATTTGTTAATTTTTTAAATTGTAAAAGTTTTTCATTTTAAAATGTTTTACAATTTTTTATTTTTTTGACAAAATATAGCATATATTAAAAATCTCTTACACATTAGTCATGGGTGAAATAAATGTATTTTTGTAGGATGGTACAGAGGGGAAAAGAAGTTTGCCATCCAAAGAATTTTGTGGGAACCCACTGACCACTCAAGCAACTGCTACCTCTGCATGGTGGACCCTTCAAAATGTCGGACTGGCAAGAATGCACCTGCCATCATGTATCTGGACCTTCCTTTATCCATCGCCCCACTGCCACGAGCTCCCCGTACCCACGAGAGAGAGCAGGTGTCTTTAGAAGAGAACAGCAAATCAAGAGAGCGAGGAAGACGTTGTAGATCCAGATGACAATTTCAGAGGTGGAGCTGAGGAGAGAAACCCATACTACCCAAACCAAAAAGACCTCACCGACTTGAGTAAATATCTTGGTCTTACCAAGTACAATGCCGAGATTTTGAGGTCTATGCTCAAGCAGTGGAACTTGTTGCATGAAAATTTGCAAGTCACAGATCAGAGGAAGCGTCACCAACATTTTTCCAGCTTCTTCACCCATCAAGATGGGCTCTGCTTCTGCCACAATGTGACCAGTCTGTTAAATGGAATCGGAATTGCCTGTAACCAGGATGAGTGGCGCCTCTTCATTGACGGCTCATCCAAGAGCCTCAAAGCCAAGCTGCACCATAATGGTAACAAGTACCCATCTGATCCCCTGGCTCACTCGGTGCACCTCAAAGAGGATTACAACAGCATCAAGACATTTCTGGATGCCATGAAGTATGATGAGTACATTTGGGGGCTGATTTGTGAAAGTGATTACAGTATAATCGTAAATCTCAAAAAATGACTCCCTTCTAAATCTTTTGTAGTCATTTTCGTATTACTTTAGTGTAAATACGTGTTAATTTGGATTCATATGTTGTTGTTTTTTTACTTTATGTGAACGAAAAGACACAAATTCACCTGTTTTCTCATTGGAAATAGGTACATTTCAAAATATCACTCTCCTTGTCACAAAAGCAAAGATTGTGGGAAATAATAGCCATTTTCTGTACTTTTGAGGCATAAGCAATTAGGAAATAACAAACAAAATTTGTTTTAAATAGTGTTATATACAGTATATAACATAAAAGTTCATCATAAAGAAGGGTGTTCAATCTGTCAAGATTTTCCTTAAAGCATAACCTTTTATAATGCAATGATTTAATTACAATTTTCCACATGCGAATAGCCAAACTATTTAAAAGTTGCAACGAATAGATCTATGCTCGTGCTATTTCAAAAGCAATGGGCATATTTCGTTTATCGTGAACTTGCACTATTGGTTTATAACAGTTACGACAATGTGTCTAAAACACGGTCCTTACTGATTAAACATGTTTAAATCTTACGGCGTTAGCTCGATGTGTTTCTATTGCCGCGCGCAGGCTCGGGGACGCACAGGCCTTCGCGCACCCGCAGTTCCCACAACGCCGATCAGCTTCACACATCACCTACCGGACCAAATACACACTTTTCGGGCAACATGCCATTGTTTCGTTCCAAAATATGCACATCACAGTACTTCATTCATATGAATACTGGTTTTCGCTGTAAATGTGACTGAATAATGTCATTTGCAGTGGCAATAGTTAGCCATCTAGCTACATGTTTTTCGTAATTTTTCCCCTCCGACCAGAGGGAAAGACAGAAACGTGCATAAAACGTGTAAATCTTATTGTTTTATTTAACATTCCGTCGTCACGAGTGTCGTTAAACGTTAGGCGCATACCTTCGAATTATTTGGAGTAAACATTTGATAAAACGTTTGGCTCAAAAACAGCTTACCATCGCCTCCAGTTTATCAACTGTCTCCATGTTGAATAGTTTACATTCCTGAAGCAGCCCCGGAAATATGAAGCTCGCAGCAGATCCCAAGGCTTCCTCTGATTGGTTAGCTGTCAGGGAGAGTGGAAGATGATTGGTCAGTTTGGAAGCACCACTGAAAAAGAATGAAAGAGGCGCAATGTTTGGAATGGAATACTAACGTACGACCTACTACACTGCATATACTGTATTCTATTTAAAAACGGCTATGTGAAACAGAATGCAACGATACATGATTTAAACTGCTACATTGTTGTCAAATTACCGCACTATGTTACTTGTGTAAATTAGCGAGATGTGTACAGTTATTAAAATAAAATAAAAATGGTAATTTAGCATATGTTATTCCAATTTAATGGTACAAAGTGCTTGGAGATCCAAGAGAGCTTTGGATGGTTGTACTGTAATATACTGCCCATTTTCAAAAATGCATCCCAAACCGCACACTTCTACACTATTCTGCATCATTTTGTAGTGTAAAAGCCCACACTTACAGAGAAGTTCTTCAATTAGTTGCTTCAGTAAAAAAGCTTGAAACAGCTAAGCAACTACATACTTTTTGGGAACATTTAGCCAGCCCCCATGCTGCAGGGGGAGGTGTTTAGAAATACTAAAATTACATCACAATGTGTAATCATTGACTTCATGCCTTATTCTATGAGTAGAATTCACATGAGATCAGTGTTTTAACTACTCAATGCTGATTTAAAGTAATATATGCAGTGGATAAGTTATGAGTTGTAATGTTTACATTGTGCATTCATGGTGCTAATATGCTAACATGCTATATGCTTCCATAATAGGCGATGATTATACTGTGTTATTGTAATTTATGACAAAACTGTTCCTAACACTCATACAAATGTAGGAGTTTGCACCAGCTCACTAATAATACTGCACGCTGTTGTGTTCATGTTGACTCTTGATGGACTGAACAACATGTACAGAATTTGTTTTCGGCCTCAAAGTACATAGAGCTCCAGGTCACATCTACCAATCACGTGGATCAATGGCAGTAAGAAGGCGTTTAGCAGTCGGTAAGACATTTTCTGAAAGTCTGGCCGAGCTGTTACGCACCACCGAAACGAACTTAAAAACACCTTTGTTTTGGCCAGATTTTGTTCTGAATTACGTCACACACATTCGTTCTTTGATTTCATATTAAGTATTCAGCAGCTTGAAGTAGTGTGAGTAGTATAATACAAAGAGTAGTACAAAAATAAGTTTACCATGAGTATATGGATGTTGCACTTCTCCAACCTCAAAACGGAATGTGAAATGTTGGACACTTTGTGCACTCACGGCTTGCCATATGTAGCTTACCTGGCCACGATGCTGCCTTGACAAAACAATGGTAAATATCGAAACTGTAGCGACTAGTGAAACTTCAGTGAAGACAGTACTTTACAAATGGAAGTTAAATGCTTTACCGTCATCCCACACTGTATGAATATGTACTTGTTTGAGATCATTGTTAACTGAGGTTGGCTAATGCACTGAAGATGGCGGCAACAAATTGCAGGCATTAGAAACCCGACTTCCATTAGCTGTTAAACGACTAATGCAGTGTTGTAATAAAAAGTCTTCCATTTAGGACGATACTACACTTTGAAAATGCATACACACAGAGGCGGATCTAGAAAAATATTTATGGGGTGGCGAGAGGGGGGCAGGAATTTTTGAGGGGTGGCAACATATGACAGACTTATTTATACTTAATTTAATCACGTTTATCACAGTTTGATGAGAAATAGTATGTACACACTAAAAAAGGGCACAGGCTTCATTTGCCACCCTATGCCACCCGGTAGATCCACCCCTGCATACACTGCATGGCTGAATGCATAGTGTACATTGTAAGGGCATAGTGTATAGTGTGTGTCATTTGGGACCATCCTGGTGCACAGTATACATACTGCATATAGCATTCATAGTAAGAATAGTATGGACTACCACACTAGTGCATGCCATTCTGACATTCCCTGGGACTTTAAATATACTGTTCTCTACATTGGTTGGCTAAAAATATACTATGACTGTGTCTTGTGGTGTGGTGTGGGAATGTAATAGGAATTACATTAATGCAAGAGTAAGACGACTGTCAAAGCACTTTAATATTCCTCCAACTATTCAAGGGATAACTCTTACTGAAGTCAGTGCAGTGGTTCAGTATTCAGTACTGAAGTCTCTCTTGATAGGCCAGTTGCAGATTTTCTTGTACCATATTTTCTCTTTTTTAACTAATGTTTGTGAAAAGTATATTATTTAATATTTGAAAATTATATCCTCACTCCTGCTGTATTTAAATAGTACCAAATGTTCACTCGTGTTTTTCTCCAGATCATATAAATCTTTCTCCTTTTTAACAGATAGAAGAAAAAAAAAGATTTAGGAGATTTCACAGGCAATAACGTTTCAAGCGAAACCGATAAATCGACTCCGCCTACTCAGGGATGATTGACAACACGTTCGTTCAATCACAGTACTGCACATTCAACGCTCGGCGAATCAGATGGGGTCAACGATCTCCTAGCGTCAACTTGCTTGGTTGCGCCGTACACTCGTCCTCGGCCGTTTGTTCTGTTAGAGGACGTTGGAGTCATATAGTCAGGAGGGGCACTGCATCAGATACGCATTGTAAAACACCACAAATTCAAGCCAGCATGTTCTCCCGCATCGCTAGACCAACTGGTACCCTCGCACGGAGCTTGTCCACCTCCTCGCAGGTATGAATATCATGTTTATAAGCATTAGATGAGATGTAGAGAGCTGCGTTAGCCTCCATGGTTCGTATGAGTTAATGGTGAAGCTACCATGTCAAGCTGATAATTATAATCGGCGCGCTTACTTTATTCTTTATGAAATGAAGTTATAATGGAGTTGTTATTACATTATACGGGCAATTAAACTCAGCTGCATTACAGGTTCAGTATATCTGCAGCTAGGAAAGTTATCTTGCTTTGACATTTAGCCACCACGTTGCAGTGAAGGTGTTACAACCTAATTAAGAAAGTGCTTCTCCGTCGTATCGTCACGTTTAGGTTTAATGGGGTGTAAGGATCATTAAGGATGATCTACGTATTCTGCCAGAATCCTGCTGCCTGACAAGGGAAGTTTTAGTTGACCTTGTCTTGTAGTCTGTCAAGGTAGGATCATCCTGGTTAGAGGAGGAATAACTTTGAGTCACGTCCCCATTTTTAAAGGTCAGCACTGTAATCAGCTACTTGGCTTACTGCTGTGTAGTAGGTGTTACAAGGTGTCTTGATCTGTAATGAGAGATCAGACCTATATAATGTACATGTTGTGTTGTAAGCATCAAGACCTGTTCTGTGTGTAATGTTGGACTCATTTGAAGAGAGATACCCACTTGGATAGCTTGTCACTTGATCACATTAGACTTTGCTGGTATCCACAGGAAATTGTGAATGTGTGCTATTGAGATGCTTATACATTTTTCATGTAATAAAAGTTTGGACATTATGACGTTTGTAGTTATTTTCAAACACCACCAAATTATATAAGAGTTCACCCAAAAATGTAAATGATCTGATCATTTACTCACCCTCTTGTCATCCCAGATGTGTATGACTTTCTTCTGCAGAACACAAACTAAGATTTTTAGAAGAATATTTCAGCTCTGTTGGTCCATACAATCCAAGTGAATGATGACCAGAACTTTAAAGCTCCAAAAAGCACATAAAGGGAGCATAAAAGTAATCCATACATCTCCAGTGGTTAAAACAGTGTCTTCAGAAGTGATATGATGGGTGAGGGTGAGAAACAGATAAAACATAAGTCATTTTGAATATAAATTATCCTCCCTACCCAATAGGTCGTATTTTGCAAAAATAATGTGAATCAATTTAAACAAAAGAAAAGAATGTGAAAGTTGAGATTGATTGTAAAAAAATGACTTAGACTAAAGATTAATCTGTTTCTCACCCACACCTATTGGATCTCTTCTGAAGATATGCATTTAACCACTGGAGTCTTATGGATTACTTTTATTCCGCCTTTATTTGCTTTTTGCAGCTTCAAAGGTCTGATCACCATTCACATGCTTTAAATGGACCTACAGAGCTGAGATTTTCTTTAAGAACCTTCTTTGTGTTCAGCAGAAGAAAGAAAGCTATACACATCTGGGATGGCATGAGGGGGGAGTAAATGATAAGAGAGTTTTCATTTTTTAATTAACTTTTCCTTTAAGGTTTTTGAGTTTTATTTTCTAGTGTAATACATGCAGTTTGTGGTTTAAACTCTGGAATCCCCCCAAAAAAACAAGACAATTCAGTTGCCAAGTTGTAAAACACTAGTTAGTTTGTTTTCAGTAAGCTTGCACAAACCCATTCATATTTGCCACATATAATTTTTCTGTACTTGTGGTTTAACAGTTTATGTCATTAATCACTTGGTTTAAACCCTCCCTCTTCTCCAACTGAGTGGTAGTAAACATTTCCACTGGCTTATATCCAGAATTAAAGGTCCCAATGTCAAGATCAAATATAATTTGTACTTCGTGATCATTTTGGTTTGTATGTGGCACACAAAAGCATGTTTAAAAATGTCCTGTGCAGTGATTTGGCTCTACTTTCAGAAAAGTAAGGTTTTAATATAATAAAACATTTTGACAACCAGATTATGATCAACCAGATTATGATTTCCATTTTAATTAAAATATTACATGCCGTCAGATCCATAGCATTGAAAGTAAGTGCTCTGACACATGGTGCCGAAGCATCCAGGGTGACCAGAGATCAAGTCCTGACTCTCTCCTTTCCCAATCAAGATCCCTCTCCCCGGTCATATCCTGTCTCTGTCTTCACTATACTGTCCAATAAATGCAAAAAAGCTAAAATTATACCATGTATATATTATGCCAATACAAGGCAGTACATTTAATGGCCTGTTGAGTTAGATGATAATTTACTGCATTACTGCTAAAATGAGGGAAGGACGGCAGATAATGGGACGCATTGCTTTGACACAAATATTTTCTCCTTGCAGAACAATGCCAAAGTAGCTGTCTTGGGTGCCTCAGGTGGTATCGGGCAACCCCTGTCCCTCCTGCTGAAGAACAGCCCTTTAGTGAGCCACCTTGCGCTCTATGATATCGCCCACACTCCTGGAGTGGCTGCTGACCTCAGCCACATTGAGACTAGAGCCCATGTCAAAGGTACTGTTTTGTAGTTGAATAGCCCCAATAAGGTATACAGTAGCAGTTCTATTGTAGAGATAGCTTCAGCAATCCAAGTCATATTTACTGCTTTGAATAGGTATGCAATAGAGATCACTCTCTTGGCTTGCAGGGTTCATGGGCCCAGATCAGCTGGATGATGCACTGAAAGGCTGTGAAGTTGTTGTCATCCCCGCTGGTGTCCCAAGAAAGCCTGGTGGGTAATATCCTGTCCATATCCTGTCCATTTGTTTAAATGGACAGGATATGGTCAACCTTTCAGTGGAAGTCAACCCATTTTAATTCTGTACTGTGATGCATTCTGAGGGTATTCAACAAGAAAATGTTGGATGAGACTTGATTTTATCCATCGGAAATTGTATTGGATAGTGAAAAATTCCAAAAAGTGACTGGATCAGCTGAAAAGGAAAGCCGTTTCAGAGGCAGAGCAAGTTGTTACATTTTGATTGAAGATTATGAAGACTTTTGTATTTTTATAATTGTTTTTAATTACTTGCATTGTTGAATCATTGACAATAAAACCAGGAACATGTATATAATTGGGTCAGTTTTGGTTTCTTGTTGACTTCTTAAATAATAAATATTTGTGTGCTCCTATAAATCCAGAATCTCTAAAGATAAAGCCTTTCTTTCTGTTTCTAGGTATGACCCGTGATGATCTGTTCAACACCAATGCCACCATTGTGGCCACACTAGCTGATGCATGTGCTCGTAACTGCCCTCAGGCCATGATCTGTATTATTGCAAACCCAGTAAGTAGAAGGTTTTAGGATAAGATGGAACCTTTCACTACTGAGATACCACTTTTATCTGTTCAAATATCAAAAGGGTAGAACAATGGCCTCTGTATATAAACTTTCATCATGCCATTGACTATTAAGATTATAAATTGATATGTTGATACAGTGTTATTAGACTTTGATATCATTGTGATTTCAGGTGAACTCTACTATCCCCATCACATCAGAGGTTATGAAGAAACATGGTGTCTACAACCCCAACAGAGTGTTTGGTGTCACAACACTGGATATTGTCAGAGCCAACACTTTTGTTGCTGAGCTCAAAGTAAGTTCTATAAATAATATGAATTGCTTCAATTTTAAATGTGTTCACAGCCAGTCATTTGTTTTCATTGGTCCTGTGTTTTTCAAGGGTCTTGATCCTGCCCGAGTCAATGTGCCCGTCATCGGAGGTCATGCAGGAAAGACTATCATTCCTCTCATTTCACTGGTAAGGAAAACGGCTTAATGCAAAAGATTTTCTAACTTCATTTTCATCATTTCATTGAGATTGAGTATTATTGCTTTGGCATTGTCTTGATACACAATAGCAATATTACAAACTAATAAAAATTTGCTATAGTCTTTTAAGTTATTTGTGTGTTAAAGAATAATTTGTTTAAAGTGTTTCCAAAGCGTTTTTAGATCATTTAGTTATAACAACATTTGTGTTTTAATTTTCTTTTTTTTTTTCTTTTTGCTCCAGTGTACACCAAAGGTTGAGTTCCCTGCAGATCAGTTGGCTGCATTGACAGCCAGGATCCAGGAAGCTGGAACTGAGGTTGTGAAGGCTAAAGCTGGTGCAGGTGACAACTGCTGTTTTATTGCCAAATCTGAAGGTCTGGAATAAGAATTTTTATCTATACAAACTAAATTCATATCTTTGTTCATAGGCTCTGCCACTCTGTCCATGGCCTACGCTGGAGCCAGGTTCACATTCTCCCTCCTCGATGCAATGAACGGAAAGGAGGGTGTTGTTGAATGTGCGTTTGTGAGATCCGAGGAAACAGAATGCAAATACTTCTCCACACCTCTGCTACTTGGGGTAAGTGCTGCAAGAACCTCTGTAGATTTGTAGTTCTGAAAGTAGGAGGAAGTAACAATCTCTACAACAAACAACAATCTAGAATTGAATTCTGATTGTTTTCAAAATTTTTCCTACAAAGGGACAAAAATCCAAATTGATTGAGGGCCATGGGCCGAAAGTAAATGTTGCAGTATGTCAAACCATATTATATTAAAATATAAAAGTTGCCCTCCTTTATGACATCATAATATAAAAAAAAACATTACTCTGCAATCTGCTAAATGTAATGCAATGAAGAGCTGTCAATGTATACTGTCAATTTCTTTATTTGCAAACAAGAAATAGACATGATTGACTGTTGTTTTCTTTTTTTCTTTCTTTTTTTTCTCTTCCTTTCCTCAGAAAAACGGCATTGAGAAGAACCTCGGCCTTGGCAAGCTCTCTGCCTTTGAAGAGAAGCTGGTAGGTGATGCCATGGATGAACTGAAGGACTCCATCAAGAAAGGAGAAGATTTTGTTGCAAACAAGAAGTGATGTGTACTTGTGGCGCTACCTATGAAATGTCATTATTTATACAGTATAGTGAATCATTGTACATCAACAGGGTTTCCTGAAAATTTATTTCCATAATGTTCGAAGATGCATCTTGGTTCTTATTAAAATGGTCAAATCCAGCCATCAATAAAACAGACTGCTTTACCAACTCTATACATCTTTGTGTATTTCAGTTTACCCAATGCATATTGCTATTTTGCTATGAATTCCTGATATTTACCTGTGTTTGTGTGTTGCTGAGGTTTAAGATGCAATTTGAGCTACACCTAAATCAATGTAAATAAAGTTTACATTAATAAAAATGGAGTATTGCCACCTTGAGTGTTTTAGTCATACAGCCTGTTGTATTCAAGTGATTGGCAATTCTGAGGTCTGAGGTCATTTAATTCTGAGGAAACTTAAATGACATTGTGGATATACACTCGCCTAAAGGATTATTAGGAACACCTGTTCAATTTCTCATTAATGCAATTATCTAATCAACCAATCACATGGCAGTTGCTTCAATGCATTTAGGGGTGTGGTCCTGGTCAAGACAATCTCCTGAACTCCAAACTGAATGTCAGAATGGGAAAGAAAGGTGATTTAAGCAATTTTGAGTGTGGCATGGTTGTTGGTGCCAGACGGGCCGGTCTTAGTATTTCACAATCTGCTCAGTTACTGGGATTTTCACGCACAACCATTTCTAGGGTTTACAAAGAATGGTGTGAAAAGGGAAAAACATCCAGTATGTGGCAGTCCTGTGGGCGAAAATGCCTTGTCGATGCTAGAGGTCAAGTGGAGAATGTGCCGACTGATTCAAGCTGATAGAAGAGCAACTTTGCCTGAAATAACCACTTGTTACAACCGAGGTATGCAGCAAAGCATTTGTGAAGCCACAACACGCACAACCTTGAGGCGGATGGGCTACAACAGCAGAAGACCCCACCGGGTACCACTCATCTCCACTACAAATAGGAAAAATAGGCTACAATTTGCAAGAGCTCACCAAAATTGGACAGTTGAAGACTGGAAAAATGTTGCCTGGTCTGATGAGTCTCGATTTCTGTTGAGACATTCAGATGGTAGAGCCAGAATTTTAACATCATGCCTTGTTACCACTGTGCAGGCTGCTGGTGGTGGTGTAATGGTGTGGGGGATGTTTTCTTGGCACACTTTAGGCCCCGTAGTGCCAATTGGGCATTGTTTAAATGCCACGGCCTACCTGAGCATTGTTTCTGACCATGTCCATCCCTTTATGGCCACCATGTGTCCATCCCTTTATGGCCACCATGTACCCATCCTCTGATGGATACTTCCAGCAGGATAATGCACCATGTCACAAAGTTCGAATCATTTCAAATTGGTTTCTTGAACAGGACAATGAGTTCACTGTACTAAAATGGCCCCCGCAGTCACCAGATCTCAACCCAATAGAGCATCTTTGGGATGTGGTGGAATGGGATCTTCGTGCCCTGGATGTGCATCCCACAAATCTCCATCAACTGCAAGATGCTATCCTATCAATATGGGCCAACATTTCTAAAGAATGCTTTCAGCACCTTGTTGAATCAATGCCACGTAGAATTAAGGCAGTTCTGAAGGCGAAAGGGGGTCAAACACAGTATTAGTATGGTGTTCCTAATAATCCTTTAGGTGAGTGTGTGTGTGTATATATATATATATATATATATATATATATATATATATATATATATATATATATATGCACAAGATGTTTCACAAAAGCATTTGTCTTAAGATGGTTATTTATATCTATATAGAGAGGTTCAGATTTAGTGTGTCAATAGGAAATATAAATGTTAGACTCCCCAACATTACCTTTGCAAATAGAAAAGAT